>NC_048233.1:29852459-30088049 GCF_002007445.2 Ailuropoda melanoleuca
TTTTCCTTTCCTTTCCTTTCCTTTCCTTTCCTTTCCTTTCCTTTCCTTTCCTTTCCTTTCCTTTCCTTTCCTTTCCTTTCCTTTCCTTTTTCCTTTCCTTTTTCCTTTCCTTTTTCCTTTCCTTTTTCCTTTCCTTTCCTTTCCTTTCCTTTCCTTTCCTCTTTTCTTTCTTTTCTTTTCAGAGAGGGGGGAGAGGCAGAGACAGAGGGAGAGAGAATCTTAAGGAGGTTCCAAGCCTAGCTTGAAGCCCGACGCAGGGCTTGATCTCATGACCCTGAGATCTTGACCAGAGCTGAAATCAAGAGTTGGTCACTTAACCGACTGAGCCACTCAGAGGCCCCCAGCACCTGTGAATTTTGATCTTTTTTGGGAAAAGAGACTTTGCAGATGTAATTAACTTAAGGATGTTGTGATGAGATCATCCTGGATTTAGGGTGGGTCCTAAATCCATTGCCATTTGTTCTTGGAAAAGAAAGGCAGAAGGAAAATTGAGACAGCTGGCATGGGGGAGGAGACCGTGAGAATCGGGAGGCAGACACTGGAGCTATACTGCCACCAGCTGAGGGATGTCTGGTGCCAGCAGAAGCTGGAGAGAAGCAAAGAGGATTCTCCCCTGTGAGCCTTCCAAAGGAGCCTTGATGTTGGACTCTGGTCTCTAGACCCATGAGAGAATAAAATTTTGTTGTTTTAAGCCACCAAGTTGTTAGTAATGTGCTATGTTAGTCCCAGAAAACTACTACATAGTCCTTCTCAGTACTGGATACATTATGTGTTTCATGTATTTTCTGTCCTATTGCCTGTCTTTCTCTACCGGAATGTAAGCTCCAGTGGAAGAGGTGTTTCTTTTGGGGGGATGGCCATATTCCTAGTACCGTAGAGTGGTGTTTTCACGTGCTAGACATTCAAGAAATATCTACTGGATGAGTAAATAAGTGATTCAACATTTAAATAGATGAAAACTGGGGTGAGTTCCACATTTGGATCTCTGTGGAAGAGAGAAGACAGAATGCCCTAAAAGAGACTCATGAGGGAGGTGGAGAGACTCAGGCAGGTGGGGACTTAGAGTTAATGACCAGGAGAATGTGAAGCTCCCACACCTCCAGAGTCTAAAGAAATTAGGGGGTGCAGAACCTGATGGAACTCGGAATTGTGCAAGCTTTGCCCACACAAGTTAGTGTAAAGCCTTTAAAAGCACATTTTCTGGATGGTGGCATCTAGTGTTAACAGGGTCCTTGCTCTACCCAGAGAGTAATATTTTAAATAAATTTCATTCTTTCCATCTAAAGAGACAGAAGTTCATAAAACGCCCCACACTGCCGTGCAGGTGAAGAGTGCCATGGCTGTGATCAGAATACTTAGATTAAAAACCTTCACATATACAAAAATACACAGTTGCAGAAGCTGATGAAAAATAGCGTCTGGCAGTGTTTTTAAACAACAGCTGACAGTATAGCAATGCCTGTGAAATATGCCCTAAAACATGTTTTCCTTTTCATCCAGCAAATCCGTTTCTCAGAAATCATTACATATGTGCCCAAATATTCAATTGCAAAGATAATTACCACAGTGTTATTTATAATAGTAAAAAAAAAGAAAGCAAACTAAATGTTCAAAAATAGTGGTTATTTAAATGACTTTCAATCTGCCCATTAAAGATGTCAGAGAACCATGTATTTTGAAAAGGAAGGAGACTCGTGATATATTAAGTGAAAAACAAGGGGTAAAAAACAGACTACAATACAAGACTGGCTTTAAGATTTTATGTACAAGGAGATCCATTAAAAATCTGAAAGGTCCACACAGTATAGGTGGTTCTTATCTTCTCTTTGTTTATCTGACTTTTTATAATGAATATGTGCTACTGTCACAGCAGAGGGGAAAATGATTTATTTTAAAATGAATCCAGTTTATGAAATTCTGTTAAAATGTTATATTTCATTTACATAAAAAGATTGATAACTTCGTAGTTGATAATATCAAAGAGGTGATCTTTCTTAATGTCACCAGCAAGGCATTAGGGTATATCACAGATAAGAGAAAAAACAGAACGTAGAGGTTAAAAAAAAAAAAAAAAAGGAAAAGGAAGTTTAAAAGGGGATCAGACTAGAATCGCTTTCTTTACTCACTCCTTGGCAAGGATATTTAATGAAGAGAGACTATCATTCCTATCAGAACCCACGTAATGCTTACGTGGTTTGTTGTACAGTTACATTCACGTGGACTATACAGTAATTTAGATTTGGTCACCAGTACATGTGTCCTTTACTGTCTTCATAAAGTCCTCACTTACAAAACCTTTTGTCATTAGGTGTCAGCTAGATAGCTAAGTTAAGTAAACTCTAGCCAACTTTGTATCAAGATTCTGTTGTCCAGAAAGGAAAATCAAGGTACGAAGTTTTCCCTACAGAATAAGAATCTATTAAATTAGTCTTAACCCAGCCTGGGTTTGAAGCCTAATATAAAAACAGCCATTAACTCAAATAACTGCAGGAGCATTTCAAAGTGGATTATCCATCAGAAAAAAACCCTCAAGTTTTAGGAAGCTTTTGCCCAAACCCAGCATCCTCCACTTTCCATTCTTTTCATAAATGGCAGTAGGAACCAACGGATGGGAATGCCTACTTATAAAGAAATTGAGTGTTGATTACTGAGTATTGATAATGTGTGCAAGAGAAAATGCAGTCCTTTCGATGAGAAAGTTCCCTGACAGGTGAAGAAAATAACCTAGAAAAATAGGTGCACTCTTGTTCTGCCCTGTGAAGGAATATAAATCCATAATGTTTCCTTCCTTGTGCCCCCCATGTAGCAGTTCCAGTTCAAGATGTTTCCCATCCCATTAAAATTACCCTTCTTGGAAGGTGTCTTTCTTTTAACTAAGGTGTATTTTTTTGGCAAACTGAGATACTGAACAATCAATCCATGCCAAGTTATAAAAATTCTAATGGGCTGCCTCTCAGGTCATAATGTTGCCTTCTAAGTCACAAAATTACTTAGCTTAAATTGCTGGGGATAGACCAGAATTATTACAATTTGTATGGGGAGAAGACTTTTATTCAACCTCAAAATATCCCATTAATCCATGAATTTATACCACTTCTAGGTAGGTTTGGCTGCATTGTGGGTTTGCTCTTTGTCCTCGTGAGAGATCCTCTTACTTCACCATATAGGTTTTTGCATTAGAGAAAACATACATGCAGAGAGGCTTTCTTGTAGGTGAATCTATAAACCCTGTTCAGCTTCCCTGAAAGTAAATTGTAGGAAATGGAAGAAAAAAAAAAAAAGACATTTTAAGGTCTTCTGAGTTTTTTTTCAAAAAATATTCAGCCTTTTCAATACAAGTTGGAAAGATTAGAAAAGAGAAAAGGAGAATATACCTTTGAAAGCTTCAAATCATGAGGATAAACCACTAAATAGGTCTAAGGACATTTGAGGTAGAAAATGTCTTTAATCAGCTCTCGTCATCATGCCACCAAATGTGACTTCACAATTTTTTTTGGGGGGAGGTGGTGAAATGAGCCTTTATTACAATGTTGTAGCAGCGTGTTTTTTAAAAGGCAGCCCTACAAAATAAGGATTTAAAAATTAAGTCCCTAACCGCATGGAAAGGAAAACTAGGGCTGGAGCTGAAGTGGGGAGCAGCACACCCCCTCTCCATGTCCACACATGAAGACGCCCTCGCACCTGCACAGAGAGGCCTGCTGCACAGCTCGCTCATGGCAGCATCTGTCCAACCTCGGGGAAACAATTTTTTTTTTAAAGATTTTATTTTATTTATTTGACAGAAAGAGACAGCCAGCGAGAGAGGGAACACACGCAGGGGGAGTGGGAGAGGGAGAAGCAGGCTTCCCTCTGAGCAGGGAGCCCAATGTAAGGCTCAGTCCCAGAACGCTGGGATCATGACCTGAGCCGAAGGCAGACGCTTAATGACTGAGCCACCCAGGTGCCCCCATTTTTTTTTTTTTTTTTACTTTCCATCTCCTTTTTAACCTACAAGCAGTGGGGGTGGTAGTAAGATCTTACAAAAATACAAATCTCATATTATTTCTATAATTTAAATCCACCAAGATCTTTTAAAAGAATTTTTATTTTTTTCTTTTAAATATACTTTTTCTGATTATGTTCAGTTAGCCACTGTAGAGTACATCATTAGTTTTTGATGTAGTGTTCAATGATTCATTAGTTACATATAACACCAGTGCTTATCACCACACATGCCCTCCTTAATACCCATCACCCTGTTACCGGCTCCCCCCACCCCCGCCCTTCTGATACCCCCAGTCTGTTTCCCAGAGTCCATAGTCTCTCATGGTTCATCTCCTCTGATTTCTCCCCCTTCAGTTTTCCCTCCCTTCCCCTACGGTCCTCTGCTCTATTCCTTATGTTGCACATATGAGTGAAACCATATGATAATTGTCTTTCTCTGCTTGACTTACTTTACTTAGCATAATCCCCTCCAGTTCTATCCTTGTCGATGCAAATGGTGGGTATTCATCCTTTCTATATTCACCCTTTGAAACTGAAATCTAAATTTCTTGAAAGTCTTTGGTCTATTTCTAAATAGGAGACAATGATGACAAGGCAAGTCGTCCAGCCTCAGGGGATGGTGGTAGATCACAGAGGCTGAAAGATTTTGGAGCCAGACTGCCTGAGTTCAATTTCTGGCTTTCCAATACAACCTTGGAAAACCACTGAATCACTCTGCAGCTCCATTTTCCTCATCTGTAAAATGCAGGTCACCAATGCTTTATGCATATTATAAAATCCAAAACTTATCAAAACTGAAAACTTGAAGTTTGGATCAATCTCATCCTGCGGCAAGAACAAAGCTGAGCTGATGCTGGTGATTTACAGCCACATCCTCCCATGTCATTTGAACATTTATAAGTTTTTCTATTGGAACGTTAATATGTTTGATTATGGAATGCTGCCCCAAACCCTTCTAGGTATTGCATAATCTGCAATATATGCACTGTATTATCTTTGTGAAACTTGAAAACCTCTAATTTTCAAAGTGCATTTGGCCCCAAGGGTTTCAGGCTAAGGACTGCATGCCTGGTACCTGTTACTCCCATCAGATTAAATGAATTTATGAAGAAGTACATAGTGCAATGCTTGGCACATATGAAGTACACAACATATGTTAGCTACTATCACTACAAATACTCTTTTGTTTTCTGAATCCCTTAGATTCAGAAGGGAAAAAAAAGAGTGAGAAAGTTCTTATTTCTTCAGCACAAAAAGTGATACCTTGAATACTTGTACATTTAAACTGTTTTATAATAAAGACTTTTCACTGGTGTTTTCATAAAAAGTTCTAACTTATTACAGATCTTATAATTCTGAATTTGCAATGGTTGCAAAGTGCTAAAGAAAATGATTTTCATGGAAAAAGTCAAAGCCATCTTTTGTGTATGGACAGAAGCAAATAGTAAGAGCTTATGCTTAAAATGGATACATTTTGAAGTACGTTTGTACCCAAGATAAGAAGCAAAATAAGTGATAAAACCTAGTGCGTTTCTGTGAAATATGTTGTTGTGCTCTTTGAAATTCTAAGAATTATAATTCCTAGAGAACATGATTTTTTGCATGTGTAAGGAGGTGATATTAACTTTAGAGTCATTTTCATATTCAGTCTACCACAAAAACGTGGTATTAAAGTAGACGTGATGCTTGTAAATCTTCTCCTTGTATAGATCTGTAAGTCATTCATCCATTTCACAAATTTCACAGGAAACAACACATTCTAAACATACTTTCTAGCATTCGTGTATATTGTAAACTATTTGATATAAAGAGGTTACTATTGGTCAGCTGGAAAAATGGAATTCTAAAAAATAGGCAGCTGGGAGTGAGACTGGAGGGTATAGAGGAACGAGTGTCAGACATCGTCGTGCAAATTTGTGACTACCCCCGTCATCAAATGATTGATGACAACCACGAGGTTCAACTGGCATCATGAAATAGCAGAGCATCCTCTGCAAAAGGTTTGTTGTTGCCCAAAAAAGGTACATGTTTCCTTTTCTATTTTAAATACTTTAATATATGTTGCAAAGCATGTAGGAAAAAGAGGAATTGCGTATTTCTGTCCTTTCTTAATTCTCAGTTACATAATTGGAAGATGATCATATTCACGGAGTCAGTGAGACCGGGGGAAGCAGGCTGAGCTGAGATGGTGAAAAGCTGAGGGCTTGTCTATTGAACTTAAAGTTCCTTTAGAAGATCCAGTTGAAGACCGCTGGTAGAAAACGAATTTCCTTCATGTTTTCCTGAGAGGTAGATTAGTGCCAGAGCAATGCTATTCTGTCTCCTCACTTCTCCTTCCTGAAATATTTCTCCATGTGTGTAAAGAAACAACTTATCCACTTGCCAAGTTAGAGAGGGTTTGACATCCGTTGGGTTAAATTAATAGGGTGGGGCAAAAAATCAGAATTTAATGAAGATTTATCTCTTTTCTCTCTGCTCCTCTGTTCTGTGGAATATAAGACAGGTCATGGTTTTTTCTTCTAGCCCGAGGGCAGGAAATGTGTGTGTGTGTGTGTGTGTGTGTGTGTGTGTGTGTATCTGTGTGTAAAAGATAAGGCTAGCAGAAGAAAAGAAGAATGGGAACTTTGCCACATTCTCCAGTTAGAAAATACTAGAAAGCTTGAATCTAAAGTCAGAGTTGTATTTTCATTTCCACATGGGTCCTTAAGATTTTTCTCTTGCTCTCCCACAACCCCCCAGGTGAAAACAATAAAAAAGGAGGACAGTTATTAGATTACTCCCACATCAAAGACATGTACCCAATGGGGAGCTGGAGATACAGGAGTACAATCTATAAGACATAGATGTTTGAGACTGGCAAATAAACAGTCATTGAACCCACAGGAGCCGAGAGATCACTTAGGGTAGCAGGGTTAAGGAGGAGCAGACTTCTGAGGCTAGAACTTTGGAAATCACAGACGACAGAAGCAAGAACAAAGAATGGGCAGTCTGTTCGTGGTGATGAAATGAAACAGATTCCTAAAAGGAAAGCAAAAGGGTGTTTTAGTCTGGAAATCAAAATCAAAGTATTCCAAGAAAGTTATCAGAGGCATCAAACGTTGCACGGCCTAGGTGAGCACACTTAACCAGATTATCCGGCAACAAAGGCAGAATAGTTCCATTTCATTCACACTGACTTGGCCATGAGTGTTTGATTTATGTATAGCACAATTTCCAGCTTCAGAAGAAAATGGGGCACACTCTTACCTGGGTATGGCCAATTAAAAAAAAAAGAGAGATTTTTAAAGAAATTTTAGTTTTTTTAGAAATTTTTAGAAAGCTTGACCCAGTAAACAAAATGGTCTTGAGTTTGGCGGGGTGGGGGGGGGAAGAATAATTAGTAATGTCAACAAGCAGGAACTTCTAACATTATAACATTTAGAGAACAACAACAAATACTTTACAAGAGTATAAGGACAGGAGATAATTAAATAATTATTGTTACTACTAGCATGATACTCTTATGCCTGTAAGGTTTTAGGCATAGGAAAATTTGGGGATAATATGTAAAGAAAATACTATTGTTTTTCTCATTTACAACTGCTTATATATTGAATTTGTTCAACATATTTATGATAACTAAGAGCTGTTTGTAGCCTTCTATAAAGGACCCGTATAGAAAAAAAGAGATCCCTTTTGTACCCTCAAGCATATAGAATTACCTTTTCAAATGAGAGACTGAAAATACAGAAACAAAGGCCAGAGCACATATAAAAATAGAACTCTGACCCACAATATGCAGTAACCAGCCCAGGAAATCAACCTACTCTCTACAAGTCTGACTTTTGGGAATTCAGACCACCATCTCTAGCAAATGGTCTAGGAAACCAAACAATAATCCCTATAACAGTCCAAAGAACCAGGACTTGATTAATAGCTAACAGCTTCCCCAATTTTTGACCCCACTTCCAACTTAAGGCCAACCAGTAAAGACCAAATATGTTCCCAAACCGATCACATAGGATGCTCCACGTCTAAGGACACTGCCTACAACTTCCCCATACTGATACCCTTCAATCAGGGCAAACCTGAGGACTTCCCTTTTTTTCTGATGCAAGTCTGTCCCTCCCCTCTGCCTGTCTCCATCAAGCACACATGATGGTGGCTGATTCTCTTGCTACTAGCAAGTTCAGAATAAATAGCTTTGGTTTGTTCTCATTTGTGTGGTCTTTGTTTATTTCTACACAGATAAGACTAAAATGCAAGTGTTTGATCTCATAATTCATTGAATGTCATTTATTAGTGAACTTTTCTTACAAAGGATGTATTTTAAGATATAACATGTTCTAGGCAAAAAGGAGAACAAAGTAATTTAACTTGAAGCATCCCAACTATGTATTGAATATTTCCCATTATCCTCATACTGCAGTTTTATTCCCCTTCCGATTCCAGAAGGAGCCATGTTAATGTATTTAACATGGATCTTTTTACTTGAATGTGTCCCTGTAAAATATGTTGCAAAAGAAAAAAAAACGAGATTTTTTTGTTTCAGTGCAAGCTTTCAAAATTTATATAAATTGCATTTTCACCTCATTTCTCATTTAATTCTTCTACATATCCTAAGTAACCACAAAATGTTATTGAATCCCACTTTATTTTTATTTATTTTTTATTATGTTCAGTTAGCCAGCATATAGTACATCACTAGTGTTTGATGTAGTGTTCATTAGTTGTGTGTAACACCCAGTGCTCGTCACAACATATGCCCTCCTTAATACCCATCACCCGGTTACCGCATCTCCCCACCCCCGCCCTTCTGTAACCCTCAGTTTGTTTCCTCAGTTTGAGTCCAGAGTCTTTCATGGTTTGTCTCCCTCTCTGATTTGCTCCCATTCAGTTTTCCCTCCCTTCCTCTGTGGTCCTCCACACTATTCCTTATGTTCCACATATGAGTGAAACCATACGATAATTGTCTTTTTCTTCTTGACTTATTTCACTTAGCATAATCCCCTCCAGTTCCATCCATGTCAATGCAAATGGTGGGTATTCATCCTTTCTGATGGCTGAGTGACATTCCATTATACGTATGTACCACATCTTCTTTATCCATTCATCTGTTGAAGGGCATCTTGGCTTCTTCCACAGTTTGGCTGTTGTGGACAATGCTGCTATGAACATTGGGGTCCTCTTCTTTTCACTACAACTGTATCTTTGAGGTAAATACCTAGTAGTGCAATTGCTGGGTCGTAGGGTGGCTCTAGAGGTCCTAACCTCAGCAATCAGACAACAAAAGAAACAAAAAGAAATAAGAGGCATTCACAATGGCAGAGAAGAAATCAAACTCTCCCTCTTCACAGATGACATGATAATTTATGTGGAAAACCCAAAAGACTCCACCCCCAAGTTATTAGAACTCATACAACAATTCCGCAACGTGGCAGGATACAAAATCAATGCACAGAAGTCAGTTGCATTTCTATACACTAACAGTGTAACTGAAGAAAGAGAAATTAAGCAATCAATTCCATTTACAATAGCTCCACAAACCATAAGATACCTAGGAATAAACCTAACCAAAGAGGTAAAGGATCTATACTCTAGAAACTACAGAACACTTATGAAAGAAATGGAGGAAGACACAAAGAGATGGAAAAACATTCCCTGCTCATGGATTGGAAGAATAAACATCATTAAAATGTCTATGCTGCCCAGAGCAATTTACACTTTCAATGCAATCCCTATCAAAATACCATTGACATTTTTCACAGACCTGGAACCAACAACAGTAAAATTTGTATGGAACCAGAAAAGACCCCAAATCACCAGGGGAATGGTGAAAAAGAATCCTACTTTAGACTTCCATGCATACACCTTTTGATTTTTCTACATTCGCAATTTCATTCACGTTTTTCTCGGGGCTAGAAATTCCTTTCTCTCAATTTCACTACCTGGTAAAATGTATATACCTTTCAAGGTATATGTCAAATGCTATCTCCTTAGTGAAAACTTCTCAGTCACTCATATTAAAAATTATCTCTAGTTCCCCCTGAACTCCTATAATGCTTGTTCCTCTTATTAAATATTTCCTTGCATTGAAAATGATATTGTTCTTGGTTTTCCCTATTACATGGAGTTCCTTGAGGGGAATACCACCATTAAGTCTTGGAAATATAATGATAAGTTAGATAACTCACTAGTCTTTGATGAACTCACACTCTAATGAAAATACTTTTCTATGGCTCTATAATTAACATTATGATATGGTAAGTTCCACAGGATCACAAAGGGTAGTAATGAGTTCTAACTGGCAGGAGTCTAAATGTGCTCTAAAGAAAAGATAAATGTAGGCTTCTGCCATACCTGCACCCATTGCATCCCTGCATCCTTTCCTTTACATCAAGGAGACACTTTTGAGTAAAGAACCCTGCCTCTCCCAGTCCTACGAGGGTAGAAACCTGGGCCCAGCTCAAGCAATTGGTTTGTCTTTCCAAGAAATTTATAATTTGGGAATAGAAATGTAATCATTATCAATTAAATGAGAGAATATGTTGACCGTGGTAGCTATTTTCTACCATGTATATGAGAAAAACAGAGCCCAATCTCTGAGACAGGCAAGAATGAAGCAGACATTGAAGGGAAGTGAAGAAATGGATATTTAGCTTCACAGAGAGAGAGAGAGTAAGGAGAAGAGTTTCCATTCCAGGCCATTTCCAATTTCTGACCCGTCGTTCTGAGGTCCACCTACACTTCTTGCCCATAGGTTCTGTTTGGTAGCCTTGTGTGTTTTCCTATTAAATTAACAGTTTTCAGGGGCACCTGTGTGGCTCAGTTGGTTGAGCATCGGCCTTCGGCTCAGGTCATGATCCCAGGGTCCTGGATCGAAACCCTCATCAGGCTTCCTGCTCAGGGAGGGAGCCTGCTTCTCCCTCTCCCTTTGCCTGCCACTCCCCCTGCTTGTGCTCTCTCCCTGCCCCCCTCTGTGAAAAAAAAAATCTTTTAAAAAAAAATTAACAGTTTTCATGAAATATAGCTTAAGGGAGTCTTTATTACTGCATCCAAATAATCTCTAACTAAGACAGTTATGTCTTAAAGGATAAATAACAATTGGCCAGATTATATAAAGGAACAGGAGAGGACACTCCACAAAGGACAAAAATGACAGAAGATGTAGAGACAGAAAGTTTATGTTGGAGAATTATCAAGTAGATCAAAGTAGTTAAAACATATGGTGAATGAAGGACATCATTGAAGCCTCATTAAAAAAGTAAACTTCACTAATTATTAAGAAATTTGGACTTTATCACAATGGCAGTAGGAAAAAGGACACAGAAACATGTGTTTATAAGGGAGACACCAATTGAAAGAGTTCGGGTTCCTTGTCAAGTCACCTTGTAACCTTAGATGACTGTTTTCCTCTTTATCCTATTCCTCTAAATGATAATAATAGTAATAATCAGCAATATTGGTAGCTAACATTTACATAGGCCTTATTCTGTCCCAGACAATGTACTAAGCATGTTTTACGCATACTATCTGACTTCATCATAGGAGTCTTGAGCTAGGGACTATTATTATCTTCACTGTATAGATAAGAACACTGGAACACAGAGATGTTAAAAATGTCAGGCTCAGGGCTCCTGGGTGGTTAATTGGGTTAAGCATCTGCCTTCTGCTCAGGTCATGATCTCAGGGTCCTGAGATTGAGCCCCGTATCGCATGGGCTCCCTGCTCAGTGGGCACTCTGCTTCTTCCTCTCCCTCTGTCTCCACCTCCCTCTGCTTGCATTTGCTCTCTGTCTCTCTAAAAAAAAAAAGGCAAGGAAAAAAAGGAAGATACCATAGACGAAAAGAACCCTTCGGACATATATAGAGTATTCAATCCAATAGCAGAAGAATATATATTCTTCCCAAGCACACATGGAATATTCTCTAGGTTAGACTGTGTTAAGGAACAAAACAAGTCTTAGCAAATTTAAGATTAAAATAGTACCAAGTATCTACTCTGACCACAATGGAATGACACTAGAAATCAATAGCAGAAGAAAAACTGGAAAATTCACAAGTATGTGGAAATAAAGCAACACACATTTCTCAAAAGAGAAATTAAAAACCATATGAAAACACAATATGCCAAAACTTATAGGATATAATAAAAACAATACTAAGAGGGATGTTTATAGTGATGAACACCTATATTAAAAAAAAAAGATCACAAATAAACAACCTAAATTTATACCTCAAGAATTAATAAAAAAGAGCAAACCAAACCTAAATGTATTAACCTGCTGATTACACAATCGGGGGTCACATTTATTGGTGTTCTCATGTTCATCTTGAAACCAGACGTGATTGAAACAGTTATTTTTATAAAGTGGTTACCCCCAAATAAGTATCAAAATGACAATGTCCACTTGCTTGACCACAGTATAGGTCACTAGCAACCATGTTGGGGTTGATGTACACCAAGCAAACATCATCTGTGCGATCTTGATTAGTCATCACTAAAGCAAACTACATATAGTAGCATAAAATGGACTACTACAATAGTACTATAAAAGTAATATAAGATTATAAAAAGACACCTAAATAGGTAAAAACAGATGAAAGATGATCTACTTCATTAGTCACCAAGGAAATGCTCGTTGGCAATCTCACCAAAACTTGGTACCAGCACCTTTTTAAATTTTAGCCTTTCTAATGGATTTGGAAAGAATGTCAGTGGGGGGCTCTCTAAGAACATATTCAACTCAAGAGCCAATACAGCCATATCCTTAAGTGAAGATTTTAAAATAAAATTTAAATATAATTGGGTATAAACTCTTTCTCAAGATATCAAGCCTTGGAAAGAACATTTTAATAATCATTATTTTAGGCATGTTGTCACTCTTCTATTTTATTTCAATTAGTTGCAGACCAGCAAGATGGTACTTTTCAGAAAAAATGATTTCTGAAGCACGCAATATTGTACCAATGTAAGTTTTATATATCAATTAAGTACTTTTAATTTCCACTTGGAATTCATGTTTTCTAACAGAAAGAATAGAAAATTGTTTCAGAGACTCTCTCCTCTGAGAATCAGTTTTGGAGAAAAAAAACAAAAAAACAAAACTCAATTTCAAAAACACAGTTCCAACACAGTTCTTTTCAGAATGTTGAATTTCTTGTCATTCAGAGTAAATGTTTCAACTTCACGTAATAAAAGTTATTCACAGTTAGTGCTAATGACCTGAACATTTAAATTCAATTATTAACTCTGTCATCCTTCTTTTTAAAAGCTACTTCTATAGTGTGGTCAGTAAATGATGGCCCACCAAAGATGGCCAAGCCCTAATCTCTAGGAAATATGAATATGTTACATCACATGGCAAAAGGGACTTTGAAGATGTGATTGAGGTAACTGGACTTTGAGACTGCATGCTTGATTATCAAGGTGGGCCCAAAAAATCTACTCACATGAATCCTTCAAAGTGGAGAACATTTTCTGCCTAGGTTAGGAAGACGAAATAGTAGAAGGAGATATACAAAGTGTAAGAAGTCCTTGGCCCACCATTGCTGTCTTTGAATATTGAGGAAGGAGAACTAAGCCAAGGGATTGGTTGGCAGTCTCTAGAAGCTGGCCCAGCCTTCAAGGAAATGGTAATCTTAGTCTTTCAACTAACAGGAACTGAATTCTAACAAATCAAATGACCAAGGAGGCGGAGCTGATAGAGCCCCGAGAAAGGAACACAGTCCTGTTACCGCTGGGATTTTAGCCCAGAGAAAACTGTGCCAGACTTATGACCTACTTATGAATTGTAAGATAAAAAAATTGTGTTCGGGTTAGCCTCTAAGTTCATGGTAATTTTCTAGAGCAGCAATAGATAACTAATATACGTAGTGAAATTTCTATTGACGTGAGTTAAGGAATTTCTCAGCCTATCCCTTTCCATACCTAAAACTTAAACATTCATTAATTTATAGTTGAAAAGTTACTAGCCATTTGCTTAGCCATAGCTTGAAGGGACTTCTCTGGCCTTTTACATTCTTTGATACCACTATTCAGGAGAAGAGTTATATATTTGACAATTCTTTCATTCTCTCTGAGAATTAATTTCTTCCTGATTTTTAAAGAATATTTATTGAGCATTTTAAGATTTGTGTACTGTTCTTTATGCTAGGAATACAGCACTGAATACACTTTCTGTCATCACAGAGATCACATTATAGTGTGGGAAGCTGGGGGAGGGGAGTCTCAAATTTCAAACCAATAATCTGATAAACATATAATATATCAGGGATAATAAATGCTATGAATACAAATAAAGCAGAGTTTAATCATTCAAAATCACAAATGAGAATAGCCAGCACAATGAAATTGGAATAATTCAGGGAGGAACCGTGATCCCAAGATATTGGGCAAAACTGCATTGTTTTTGTTTCTCATTTTGTCCACCCATCCCGTGGCCTCGGACATGAGTGCAGTTGCAGGAAGTTTGTTGCAGAAAGGGGCAACTACAGCTCCAGCTTTTTGTTTGGAGAAACCAGAAGGGGAACTGCCAGAGAAGTAGAAAGTACCAGGTAAATGATGGCGAGGAAGGAGCTCAGGAGAGTGACTCTATGAATTTGTTTATGTTGTCTTGCACTCACCCCTGTAATTCTTAAATTTACTTAGGCAGGGATATAGAAACTTCTCAGAGAAAAGACGACCGTACAGAGGAGGAGCAGGTGTGTGACACCTTAGACAACTTCCTAGGAACATCATTTGTTTTCTCTGTGTTCCAGGATTCCAGCCTCCAGGCAATCTCCGGAGGGTCTTTTTTTCTCCTCTTCCACCATTTACTCTTGTTATCAAAAATAGTTCAACTCTTCCTGCAAAACAAAAGCAAAATAGTACATACTGAACACATACCTCACATTTTTCTTCCTATGGCTTTAGCCCACCCCCACCCCACTAAAAGAGACCAAAAACAAGGCCCCAAAACAGCACAGGTAACTCTACCTGACCACATTCCCAGAAATGACACTAGACTATACTACAAAACAGAAGGATGGGTCATCTGCTCTATGTCCAATGGTTTCTTCTCCATGTCTTGTAGTACAAATCCAGTAACCATCACTGAACATGCCATGTGCCAAATCAAAACACAACTTCAACATGTGTCAGATCTCATGAGAGATGGTGAATGCACTAGAAACTGGAATTTTTTCAGCAGTATTTTTCTTTAAATAAGTACTGTCAAGGGGTGCCTGGGGGGTCCGGTCCATTAAGTGGCTGCCTTCAGCTCAGGTCATGATCCCAGGGTCCTGGGGTGAAGCCCCCCATCACCATGGGCTCCTAGCTCAGCGGAGAGTCTGCTTCTCCCTCTGCTGCTCCCCCTGCCCGTGCTCTCCCACTCTCTCTCTCTCAAATAAATAAATAAAATTTTAAAAAAATTAAAACACTGTCAAAGAAGCAATTCTTCTTTTAAATTAATGGCTATAGCAGTAACAGATTCAGCTGTGAGGCAGCTGACATTAAAACTCAGAGATGGTGAAATTTCTTCTCTAATCAGAGGAACTGTGGTCTAGAGAGGATAGTGACCCTTGCCCCACCCTTGCATTTTTTTACTCTTTCTGTCCTCCAACACTTTGGTGCCAGATACAGGTACAGTCAGAGGAAGTTATCTGTCAAGAGGGGTAACCAAGCCATTGAAGATATAAGGAAATGAAAGAATATGATAGGCTATTTAAGGCAGGCTCTCACAGTACATATCAACATTTAATTTCACCCTATGTGTTTTATACACACACACACACACACACACACCCCAAAAGGTACACGCTCTGGGTATAATTGAATGCTCTTATCTCCTATTCCCTCCAACTTCATGGCATTCTCTCAGACGATAAGTATTTGTGTACAGACTGCAAAAAGGCTCTCAATTCCTGCTAAGCACACTATTCTACATGAAATGTGTGTATGTGGTCTACTCCTATAAGGCCTTTTTCTCACAGTCCAGTTTGTGCATTGGCAAATAGTTTTGACTCATAAACAGGTTGTCAAGTTGTGTAAAGATGATAGTGTTTGACCAGCCACAAATAAACTCTCCAAGTACTATAAAAATTTTCTTTTAATGACCACTAAAGAGTATATAGTAAAATTCAATTAATATTAAAGGAAATGATAGGGGAATCAGAAGATAAAGTTAATAGGCAATTAAGGATTTGTAGAATTTGAAGAAAACAAACTGCATCGTTTACAACTCATACAATGCTGGGATGGCATCTCTATAACTAAGTTACTTCAAACTGTATTGTGCCAGTTCAGTTAGTCTCTGAATTTCCAGAACCATCTCCTTTACCCTCAAGGGGTTATGCATGTAAAGTGCTTTAGGGAGGTGGTGTTCTTATCAAAGAGATGCTAACAGGAATGTGAAGTGTTTATGAGGCCAGACTACTGGTGATTGATCCTAAGGGTCCAAAGTCTGGAACGAATTTGACTATAATCATTAGTGTGAGATTAGCATGGTTTGTGACATGGCCATTTATAAGGTTCAAAATAAGTGGTCAAAAGGATTTGAAGACTGTACTAGAGTTCATTACCCAGAAGTTTAGAACTGGAAGTTACCTTGGAGAATTCATGGTCCAACTCTACATTTTGCAGATGAAGAGACTCAATTAATAGTACAAGATTCCAGTTTAGAAAAGGAAGAGCCATACAGACTTCCCAATACCATAACACCTTTCTTTCATTGAGCCTGTAACTGTAAATCAACTGTCCTATAACTCATCAGCTTTAATAAGATGTCATGCTTTTTGTTTATGCCTCAAATATGATAGAGCAGTGGACTGTCTTTTGTTAATTCAACATCACCCCCTTCCCCTGCTAAGATTGTCTCTAAATGAATTTCCCCAAATCCTCTTCCCCATGTAGTTCTGAGTTAGCATCTGCCAATGAGAGGCCTGCTCATAAAATTTCAAAGGTGGGACCAAAAGAGAGGGTTGTAGGCAGACAAGCAGGCGGATGGCAGTTACGTGGTTCGCAGCAGTTTCTAACAGTTCCCAGCAACTCACCCACTGTGGTGTAGTTGGGACAGATGGTAGCAAATTCCTGCTCATCACTTGAGTTGGATCAATCACTGCAAATCGAGATAATCAGTAGGAGGTTTCCAGAGGTTCTTAGATTCCCAGCTGTTTCTAGGTGAACTCTTCAGAATCGCCCAGCTTGGTGCTCAAATTGAATTTGTCTTCTCCGACCTCTGATTCCTCACCCCAGACAACACTTACATGAGCCTCCAATTTCCTGTATTAAACTCCTTCATACTGAGAATACATAGAGTGATTTCTGTTTTTTTTCCTAGAGTCTGACTGATACACACTGTCAAGCCCACTATCTCGAATATCAGAAACTAATCCCGTGTCAAATTTGGCTCTCATTTCTGGGAATACCTAAGCTGAACCTCAAGATCATTTATGGGATACAGTCACTGAAATGCATCATGTATGACACCCATAATCCTCCTTTTATATTATGTAAAGCCACTTCAAAAGCTTTACCACATGATGACAAAGAATATTCTCCATCCCATGGGAGATTTTCATGTATGCCCCCAATGCATTCGTCATTTCTTCCCAAAGGTAAATAGAATGGCCTCTTCCCTAAATCTGGGCCATCTTTTGCCATTTGGGCTCATGTTGTACCTAGAGTTTCACAAATCTCTCTGAACTAATGATGGAAGTATTTAACAAACGCGGGGGGAACAATGCCCACAAAAATAGTGGAGTTGACTGGTTACTGCTGTTGACTCACTGAAGAGGGAAAATGACCGAGGGCTTTTAGCAAGCAGTTTTATGGCTAGCTATGAAAACAGGGTATCTCCCGCAGTACAAGAACATACATCCTTAAACAACAGACTGAAGACCTAATTGTTAAAGTTCTAGGGCTTCTAAGATGTTTGAATGCTCACCAAGTCAGGTCTGTTATGCAAAATTCATATCACTTGTCAGGAAAAATTGGGAACCCAGGGCAGATTGACCTGCATGCATGTCTTAAGGATGTTGATTCTGCAACTGCCCCGGACCCTCTGGGCTTGCAGAAGTGTCTTACTCTTCTCTAGTGTTCGTTTTTGCTTCCACTGTGCTGGAAGATACTGCAGAAGCCTCTTTCCCACAAGGCAGCAGGTGCCCTTCCCCCAGGAGCTGCTCCCACATCCTCTTCTGGCTGCTAGGCTAATGACAAATTTTAAATCCCAGGATAACCTGGCCAGAAATGTGCTAAGTCTGATAAGAAAGAAAGAGAATATACACCTAAAGAATTATAAGAATTAGCTTGCTTTCACTAAAAAGTAATTACGGAGTACTCCTGGCATTTGGTTTTGAAGGTTCTTTAGGAGAGGGGACCAGAATGTAAGACTGCATACATAAGAATTCATTGATTTGAGGGCACTTGCTCAGGACATGGGGCTCAACATCCTAACAAGGCCCCAGGAAATAGGATAAAGTCACTGCTGAGGCAGCTCCTCAAAGTATGAAAAAAAAGTTAACATCTGTAGGTTTCTGAACAATGGAAGCCAGGAGGCTGTAAGTACCATAACAACCAGTTAACCTGTTATGTATCCCCTGCATTTGAGGCCTCAGTAGACTGGTATCTCACTCCAGATAAAAAACATAAACGGTAAGAGAATGGCTGCTGGAGTCTGATGGATAAGCTTAAGGAGAGGGGACTTAGTTTGACAGGCTGTACCACTAGAGCTTGTCACAACAATAAAACATGAGTGTTTTCTGTGAACAAGACGGGACACCGTTAAGAGACATAGCCAGAATGAGATGGTCTTAGTTCCTGGCCGACAGGGCCTCCTGGAGGACGTGGAGAACTCAGCAGAGAGAAGCTGAAGTGCATTTCCACTTGTCCGTGAAGGATGAGGAGGAAGGAAGTAACCGTCCAGAAAAGAAATGCATTCCCTCAGGTGAAGAGAACCACCAAAGAAAGCCTCCCAATAGCAAGGGGAAATCTCTACAATATACACACAATAGAGACAAAGAGGTAAAGATTCAGGTCTAATACCTTCCAGGATTCTCATCTCCAGGTGGCTTGGGTTGGAAAACAGAAAAGTCCTCAAGTTTAGACAATCACAAGATTGTATATTTTAATGATTAAATTGAGACTGTTTTTTGACTCCCTCAAAAACATAAAAGTCATGCTGGTTGCCTAAACTTTTGTCTAGGAGCAATGCAGTTACTGGTCCAAATGAGTAAAGTGGGAAACAAAATAAACTTGTTTGGGATTGCATCATATAACTCATAGTTGGTTGATTTAATAGTCAAATAAATCAGGGGAAAAACTGATGGAGGTCTTGGTTAGCTAAACAACCAGCTCCTTAATCAGCCAACTGAAATTACTAAGTTATATAACTAAGATATGTAACTTTAGGTTAGACTGAGACCTCTACTGATTAGTATTGCAATGGGAGAGTACCTAATGATTGATTTTAGCTTAAACTTTTTATAACATTTTCATTCATTTTATTATTATCATATTTATTTTCATGCCCATAAATGACATTAACATTTTGAATATTTTCTCATTCAAATCGCTTGCATTTCTTGGACAGGGGGCAAGTAGATGGGTTTCCAAAATAAAAGGAGCTTGAGAAATGAAATCATTGCACAACCGTCACTTTTGTCTACCTACTTGAAGTTTTGCACCTCTTGAATTGCCTTTCCTCCAACTCAGAAATGGCAGAACTTGAGAGATGTGGCTTTTGTTTTCCATATCTTCAAGATACTGTATTCTTATAGATCCTCTCCAAGCTTACCTACAAACCTACTTGACTGTTGGTTTTTAAAACTCAGTGTGAAAGTGATTGACATACAATTAGTACTGGCAGTGAGTGGTTTGGCAGTTGCAGACAAACAGGTAAATAAAACCATTTTGTTTACATAAGTTGTTTTTTTTTTTTTAAGATTTTACTTATTTATTTGTCAGAGAGAGAGAGTGAGGGAGCACAAGCACGGAGAGTGGCAGGCAGAGGGAGATGCAGGCCTCGATCCCAGGACCCTGAGATCATGATCTGAGCTGAAGGTCGCTGCTTAACCCACTGAGCCACCCAGGCGTCCCTTGTTTATATAAGTTTAACAATTTTAAAATATAAAATTAATTTTATATTTAATAAAACACATTGTTTTCTTTAAGAAATAGTCACACTTTTGGGGCGCCTGGGTGGCACAGCGGTTAAGCGTCTGCCTTCGGCTCAGGGCGTGATCCTGGCGTTACGGGATCGAGCCCCACATCAGGCTCTTCTGCTATGAGCCTGCTTCTTCCTCTCCCACTCCCCCTGCTTGTGTTCCCTCTCTCGCTGGCTGTTTCTATCTCTGTCAAATAAATAAATAAAATCTTTAAAAAAAAAAAAAAGAAATAGTCACACTTTTAAAGATGGGCATGTACTTCAGAGATGTGTCAGTCTGTTGGTCTTGGCTACATAAATTTCCCAGGGCATGGTTCATCTTACCTAATATTTCTACAATGTTTGAATGTAATTTTTTAGTTTTGTTACATTGAATTTTAGTTATTTTTATTGGGTTATGTTATGTCTTCACATTTAGTTTATGAATTAAAATAAAAATGAGAACATATGTTTTATTGAAAATGACATTAATTTCACATTGTGTTTATTATGTGCATGCAATTTTACATTTTACACACATATATGAAGCTTAAAAATGAAAATCGTGTAAAATACTATGTCAACCATCATACGCATAAAAGATGAACACAATTTCACCATGTAGATCTGAATTTGGATGTTTAAGGACAAATGAATTCATAAATTTGATGATTTTGTATAAACAGCTAAAATGAAATGGCAAAGAGGAAGTTCCATTATAAACCCCTAAAATTTGAATGTTACTGAATTCATGGTACATTTACTCCTACTTCCCCATCTATTGTTTGTAGCTGGATAATGGCATGAAGCCCTTGAAGCTTTCATGTCATTTTCAAACACTGTACACTGACCTCTCTAATAAGCTAATTTATTTTCGCAATAAAGCACAAGGTAATTCTTTTCATTATAAAGTTGATAAAATGTGACACTAAAAACAGAAAAAAGCCTGAACTATAGGACATCTTTTCAAGGTTGTGGTCTTCAGTACAAAAATTAGTACTAATTCTGAGAGGCATATCGAATCAGCCAAAAAAAAGTTAAAGGCAAATGTGCTCAGAGAAAAAGCAGATCAAACATTCAGCAAAATTCCTGTAATGGAAAATACTCTTTGTTGTGGCAGAATCTGTAGGAAAGGAATGAAGAGAAAAACTTCCTTCCACGTCTGTGCATTAGCTGCCCAATTTAATAAATGTGTTGTTTCGAGAGCTCAGTTTTTGGCGTATATGAGAAAGGAGCCCTCAAAGACTTTGTTTTGTTGTTTTTTGATGAAAACTCATGCCCATGACACAATGAAAGATAATTTCTTTTTGATTAATACTATGTCTTGAACTGTGTCCCTCACAAATTCATTTATGCGGAAGCCCTCACCCCCTCAATGTGACTATGTGGAGAAAAGGTCTTTAGGAGATAATTAAGGTTCAATGAGGTCACAAGAGTAGAGTAGGACTCTAATCTGATAAGACAGTGGCCTTATAAGAAGAGGTAGAAAGTGATGTCTCTCTCTCCACCACAGGAGGAGGCATGCGGTGAGAAGGCAGCCATCTGCAAGACAGGAAGAGATCTCTCACCAGAACCCAAGCATGCTGCACCCTGATCCGAGACTGCCAGCCTCCAGAACTGTGAGAAAATAAATTTCTAGGAAGCCACCTAGTCTGTGGTATTGTGTTATGGCAGTCCAGGCTGATTAAGACAATTAACAATTAACAAACAATTAACAATTAACAAACCAACAAATTTGAGATTTATGATGTAACTTGGAAGAGCTGGTATATGGAGCAAAGGCTGCATGAACATGGAAAGCAGCGTAAGTTTTGTTAAGAGAGTAAGAAATACTGTATATGAAATTCAGTGCAATAACAGTGTTAGCTACAAAGAACTGATAGTAGTAAATAATACGCCTCTTGATCTTGATTCAGTGTTGAACCAAGAATGCACATTGGGAAAAATGAAAGAATACAAATTGTGAGTTCAAAAATCACAGCCATGAAATATACATTCATGTTTCAAGCTGATGTGCCAAGAAATGGACAGCAGACACAAGATTTTTTTGTCTCCACCCTAAATACACTGACCAATGAGGGTTCAAGAACTTCAAAAATCATCATTTTAAAGTTAAAAATGAGATTTACAATGAAGATATCTTTATAAAAATATAAGTAAAGCTAATTCTATAATTTCAAGTGAATTTCCTCAATGATATTACTCAGCAATGTAGTCAATATTTCCACTGGCACAAATCTATTACTTTAGGGTCAAAATATCACAAATTTTCAAGAAAATGAGAAATCACAGACTTGGAGAAAATATTTGCAAAAGACATATTTGATCAAGAACTGTTATCCAAATCATAAAAAGAACACTTAAAACTCAACAATAAGAAAACAAACAACCTAATTAAAAAATAGCAGAACACCTGACAGACAGCTCATTAAAGAAGATACACATATGGCAATAAGCATATGGAAATATGTACAACATGTCATTAGGGAATTGAAAACTAACAACGAGATATCACAATATGCCCATTAAAATGGTAAAAATCTGAAACCCCGACCACAACAATACTGACAGATAGAGCAATAGGAACTCCTATGCATTGCTGGTGGGAAGGCAAAATGGTTTAGTTACTTTGGAAGACAGTTTGGAAGTTTCTTACAAAACCAAACATGTTCATATCATACGATCTGGCAATAATGTTCCATGGTATTTACCCAAAGAAGTTGAAGATACATGCCCACACAAAAGTGTGCACACAGATATTTATAGTAGCTTTATTCATAATTGCTAAATCTTGGAAGCAACCAAGATATCCTCTAGTTGGTGAATGGATAATAAACTGTGGTACATCCAGGCAACGGAACATGATTCAGCACTGAAAAGAAATGAGCTCTCCAGCCATGAGAAGACATGAAAGAATCTTAAATTCACATTACAAAGTGAAAGAAACCAATATGGAAATGCTGCATACTGTATGATTCCAACTACATAACATTCTGGAAAACTATGGAGACAGTGAAAAAGATTAGTGAGAGAGAAGGTTAGGTGGGATGGATGCAGAGCCCAGAAGATTTTTAGGGCAGTGATGGTGAATACATGTGTGATGCATTTGACAAAAAGTACTTTTAAATCAATTTCCCATTTTTGTGTGCCTGTGTTTATTTTTAAACGTGTTTATTAGAGGCTTCCAATGGGAATAAAGATAACAATAAGGATAGTATTATGTGGAAGTGATTAGAAGGAGAAAATAAAAATTCATGGAACACCATCTGACAGTTGACTCTCATTTTAACAGACACCTAAACAAAGAAGATTAAAATAAGATTCTAGGGGCACCTGGGTGACTCAGTTGGTTAAGCATCTGCCTTCAGCTCCAGTCATGATCCCAGGGTCCGGGGATCAAGTCCCGCATTGGGCTCTTGCTGAGCAGGGAGCCTGCTTCTCCCTCTCCCCCTGTTCGTGCTCTCTCTCTCTCTTTCTGTCAAATAAATAAATAAAATATTTTTTAAAAAATAAAATAAGATTCTGAAATAGACTCTGGTTAAACAATATTTTTGCTTCATTTTACTGACCAAAACTAATAAGACTTTATTGCAATGAGACATTTGGTTAAGGAAAGTGACTGTGTCTCTTGGTGGGCTGGCACTGAGGGATTGAACATAGAGCAATGGAAAATAAGCAGAAGTTCCAGAGGCCTGGATTGGGCGTGCCCATTTAGTAAACCAATTTCTTAGCCTGGAACAGTGTTTCTTGTTGCAAACCATCCGTAGGAGAACAATGTTTCAATAAAATAAATTTTCATGGATTATCAGTCTTGCAACGGATTATCAGTCTTGCAAGTGCTGATTTATTATTTAAATTGTCTTACTATGGATAACATTTTTTCCTTTCTGTCAAAAGTAAAATCATTAGTTCAACTCTAAACACATAAATTTCATTTTAAAAAATGTCACTACAAATGATGTCACCATAATCATGAGTCCACACTGAATCAAAATTGGTATTTTTGAAACAACAAATATCTAAAAAAAATTTTAGTGTAGTTGACACACATGTTACATTAATTTCAGGAGTACAACATAGTGATTCAACTCCTCTGTATATTATGCTATGCTCTCCACAGGTGTATCTGCCATCTGTCACCATACGACCATAGGCATTACAATATCATTGACTATATTCCTTATGCTCTACCTTTTATTCTTTTTTTTATTATATTATGTTAATTACCATACAGTACATCCCCAGATTCCGATGTAAAGTTCGATGCTTCATTAGTTGCGTATAACACCCAGTGCACCATGCAATACGTGCCCTCCGTACTACCCATCACCAGTCTATCCCATTCCCCCACCCCCTCCCCTCTGAAGTCTTCAGTTTGTTTCTCATAGTCCATAGTCTCTCATGTTTCATTCCCCCTTCTGATTACCCCCCTTTTCTTTATCCCTTTCTTCCCCTACCGATCATCCTAGTTCTTATGTTCCATAGATGAGAGAAATCATATGATAATTGTCTTTCTCTGCTTGACTTATTTCACTTAGCATTATCTCCTCCAGTGCCGTCCATGTTGCAGCAAATGTTGAGAATTCGTTCTTTCTGATAGCTGAGTAATATTCCATTGTATATATGGACCACAGCTTCTTAATCCAGTCATCTGTTGAAGGGCATCTCGGCTCCTTCCATGATTTGGCTATTGTGGACAATGCAGCTATGAACATTGGGGTGCATATGGCCCTTCTCTTTACTACGTCTGTATCTTTGGGGTAAACACCCAGTAGTGCAATGGCTGGGTCATAGGGTAGTTCAATTTTTAACTTTTTAAGGGACCTCCACACTGTTTTCCAGAGTGGCTGTACCAACTTGCATTCCCACCAACAATGTAGGAGGGATCCCCTTTCTCCACATCCTCTCCAACAATTGTTGTTTCTTGCCTTGTCTATCTTTGCCATTCTAACTGGCGTAAGGTGGTATCTCAGTGTGGTTTTGATTTGAATTTCCCTGATGGCTAATGATTTTGAACATTTTTTCATGTGTCTGTTAGCCATTTGTATGTCTTCATTGGAAAAGTGTCTGTTCATATCTTCTGCCCATTTTATGATTTGTTTATTTGTTTCTCGTGTATTGAGTTTGAGAAGTTCTTTGTAGATCTTGGATACCAGTCCTTTATCTGTGGTGTCCTTTGCAAATATATTCTCCCATTCCGTGGGCTGTCTCTTAGTTTTTTTGACTGTTTCCTTGGCTGTGCAGAAGCTCTTTATCCTGATAAAGTCCCATAAGTTCATTTTATCTTTTATTTCTCTTGCCTTTGGAGATGTGTCGTGAAAAAGGTTGCTCTGGCCGATGTCATAGAAGTTGTTGCCTATGTTCTCCTCTAGAATTTTGATGGATTCCTGTCTCACATTGAGGTCTTTCATCCATTTGGAGTTTATTTTTGTGTATGGTGTGAGAGAGTGGTCAAGTTTCATTCTTTTGCATGTAGCTGTCCAATTTTCCCAGCACCATTTATTGAAGAGACTGTCTTTTTTCCACCGGATGTTTTTTCCTGCTTTATCAAAGATTAGTTGCCCAAAGAGCCGAGGGTCCATTTCTGGGTTCTCTATTCTGTTCCATTGGTCGATGTGTCTGTTTTTGTGCCAGTACCATGCTGTCTTTGTGATCACAGCTTTGTAGTACAGCTCGAAATCCGGCATTGTGATGCCCCCAGCTTTGTTTTTCCTTTTCAACAGTTCCTTGGAGATTCGGGGCCTTTTCTGGTTCCATACAAATTTAAGGACTATTTGTTCCAGTTCTTTGAAAAATGTCCTCGGTATTTTGATCGGGATAGCATTGAAAGTGTAGATTGCTCTGGGTAGTATGGACATTTTAACTATGTTAATTCTTCCAATCCATGAGCATGGAATATTTTTCCATCTTTTTATGTCTTCCTCAATATCTTTCAAAAGTGATCTATAGTTTCTAGCATATAGGTCCTTTACGTCTCTGGTTAAGTTAATTCCAAGGTAACGCATGGTTTTTGGTGTTATTGTAAATGGGATGGATTCCCTAATTTCTCTTTCTTCAGTCTCGTTATTCGTGTATAGAAATGCAACTGATTTCTGGGCATTGATTTTGTATCCTGCCACCTTACTGAATTGTTCTATAACTTCTAATAGTTTGGGAGTGGATTCCTTTGGGTTTTCCATATAGAGTATCATGTCATCTGCAAAGAGAGACAGTTTGACTTCTTCTTTGCCGATTTGGATACCTTTGATCCCTTTTTGTCTTCTGATTGCTGTTGCAAGGACTTCTAGTACTATGTTGAATAATAGTGGCGAGAGTGGGCATCCTTGTCGTGTTCCTGATCTTAAGGGAAAGGCTTCCAGCTTTTCCCCATTGAGAATAATGCTTGCAGTAGGCTTTTCATAGATGGCTTTTATGAGATTGAGAAATGTACCCTCTATTCCTACACTCTGAAGGGTTTTAATCAGGAAAGGATGCTGTATTTTGTCAAATGCTTTTTCTGCATCAATTGAGAGGATCATATGGTTCTTGAGTCTTTTCTTGTTGATATGATGTATCACATTGATTGATTTGCGAGTGTTGAACCATGCTTGCATCCCAGGTATGAATCCCACTTGGTCATGATGGATAATCCTTTTAATGTACTGTTGGATTCTATTAGCAAGGATCTTGTTGAGGATTTTGGCATCCATATTCATTAGAGAAATCGGTCTGTAATTCTCCTTTTTGAGGGGGTCTTTGCCTGGTTTGGGGATCAAGGTAATATTAGCCTCATAGAATGAGTTTGGTAGCTTTCCTTCTGTTTCTATTTTTTGAAATAGCTTTAGGAGAATAGGTATTATTTCTTCTTTGAATGTTTGGTAGAATTCCCCAGGAAAACCGTCTGGGCCTGGAGTTTTATTATTTGGAAGGTTGTTTATCACTGACTCAATTTCTTCATAGTTAATTGGCCTATTTAAGAAATCTATTTCTTCCTGTTTCAGTCTTGGTAGTTTATAGGTTTCCAGGAAGGCCTCCATCTCTTCCAGATTGTTTAGTTTTTTGGCATATAGCTGTTGATAAAAGTTTCTAATAATCCTTGCAATTTCAATGGTGCTGGTCGTGACCTCTCCCTTTTCAGTCATAATTTTAATAATCTCAGTCCTTTCTCTTTGTTTTTGGACAAGTTTTGCCAGTGGTCTATCAATTTTATGGATTCTCTCAAAGAACCAGCTTCTAGTCCTGTTGATCTGCTCTACTGTGGTTCTGGTCTCTAATTCATTGATTTCTGCTCTAATCTTGGTCAACTCCTTCCTTGTCAGTGGGTTAGGCCTGTCCCTCTGTTGCTGTTCCAGTTTCTTGAGGTGAGAATATAGAAACTGCATTTTAGATTTTTCTATTCTTTTGAGTGAGGCTTGGATGGCTATGTATTTCCCCCTTAGGACTGCCTTTGCAGTATCCCATAGGTTTTGGACCGTTGTGTATTCATTCTCGTTGGTCTCCATAAATTGTTTAATTTGTTTTTTGATTTCCTGGTTTATCGAGTCATTCTTGAGCAGGATGGTTCTTAGCCTCCAAGTGTTTGAGTTTCTTCCAGGTTTTTCCTTGTGGTTGAGTTCCAATTTCAGAGCGTTGTGGTCTGAGAATATGCAGGGGATAATTTCAATCTTTTGGTATTGGCTGAGACCTGTTTTGTGTCCCAGAGCATGATCTATTCTTGAGAATGTTCCATGGGCATTTGAATAGAATGAGTATTCTTTGGTTCTGGGGTGTAGTGTTCTATATATATCTATGAGGTCCAACTCGTCGAGTATGGCATTCAAAGCCTTTGATTCTTTGCTTAGTTTTTGCCAGGGTGTTCTGTCTATTTCTGATAGTGGGGTGTTGAGGTCCCCTACTATTACTGTGTTCTTATCTATATGTCTCTTTATTTTGGTTAAGAGTTGGCTTGTGTATCTTGCTGCTCCCCTGTTGGGGGCATATATATTAATAATTGTCATATCCACTTGTTGAATACTTCCTTTAAGAATAATATAGTGCCCTTCTGTATCTCTCTCTATGGCCTCTAGTTTAAAATCCAGTCTATCTGATATGAGAATTGCTACTCCAGCTTTCTTTTGAGGTCCATTTGCGTGGAAGATGGTACTCCATCCCCTTACTCTAAGTCTGAATGCATCTTTGGGTTCAAAATGAGTCTCTTGTAGACAGCAAATGGATGGGTCATGTCTTTTTATCCAATCTGCAACCCTGTGGCGTTTTATGGGAGAGTTTAAGCCATTTAGATTGATAGAGATTATTGACAGATATGATTTTAATGATGCCATTTCTCTTTAAAGTCTTTGTATCGGTTGTGACTTGCTGCTCTGTATCACTCTTGGGGCCTTTTTACCTTTATAGAGCCCCCCTTAATATCTCCTGTAGGGCTGGTTTCGTGGTTACGAAATTGGTTAATGATTGGCGATTTTGGAACGTCTTTATTTCTCCATCAATTCTGAATGACAGCTTTGCTGGATAAAGGATCCTTGGCTGCATGTTTTTCTCTGAAAGAGCTTTAAAAATGCCCCCCCAAGCCTTTCTCTCATTCCAGGTCTCTGTAGACAGGTCTGACGTAATCCTGATACCTTTGCCTTGGTACGTGAGAAATTTCTTTGCCCTGGCCGCTTTCAATACTGTATCCTTGGATCTAATATTTGCGAATTGCACTATGACATGCCGTGGCGTAGGTTTGTCCTGGTTGAGCTTGGATGGGGTCCTCTCTGCCTCTTGGACACGAATGCTTGTTTCCCTTGCTAGATTAGGGAAGTTTTCAGCTACAATTTGTTCAAATATCTCTTCTAGACCTCTGTTTTTCTCCACCCCTTCAGGGATGCCGATGATTCTGACATTGGATCGTTTCATAGAGTCAGTAATCTCCCGTAATCTACATTCGTGGGCGTGGATTTTTTTAAGACCAGCTTCTATTTTCGTTTTTTCTTCTACTAACCTATCCTCCAATTCGCTAATGCATCCTTCTGCCTCGGTGACCCTGGCCATCAGAGCCTCTAGTTTTGACTGCATTTGGCTCATAGAATTTTTAATTTCTGTCAGATTNTTTCTGTCAGATTCGCTCTCATTTCTGCCCTTAGGGATTCTATATTCTCAGCAACATTTTCGTTAATACTTTTTTCAAGTCTACTCATCATCACCTGCTCCCCGGTGCAGGTGGCCCGCCAGCCTCCCTGCGCCACGCGCTCCTGGAGCTCACGTTCTAAGTCTGCTGTCTCGAGGGTGCCGTCCACGAGTCCGCCTGCTCCCCCATGCAGGTGGCCCGCCAACCGCCAGCCGTCCCGTGTGCGCTCCGGGAGCTCCCGTTCTGTCTGCTGTCTCAAGCGTGCAGGTCCAAGGTCTGTCCGCTCCCCCGTGCAGGTGGCTACCGCTTCCCGGCTCCCTGACACGGCGGCTCCCTCCCCCTTCTGTTTAGCTTCCGATATCTGTGCGCGGTTTCACGGCTCCCCGCTTCGTACCTTGATACTCAGCGCTGGAGATGTTCATTTGTAGAGATCCAGATGTATCTTCCTGCGTCTCAGGCTGATTCCATGGATGTTCTTGCTAGTCTGGTACCTATCCAGCTCAACTCAGGGGACCGGCTGAAAAAGGGGTCCCCTACTCCTCCGCCATCTTAACCTCCTCTCTCTCTCTACCTTTTATTCTTGTGACTTACTCATCCCATAACTGGAAACTTGTATCTCCCCTTCACCCATTCTGCCCATCCCCCACCCCTCCCCTCGGGCAACCACCAGTTTGTTCTCTGTATTTATAGGAATTCTTCTGCTTTTTGTTTGTTTATTCATCATAAACAAAACAAATCTTTAAATAGAGCAGTGACTGAATTTCTTCTTGCATTTCCAATTTAAGTTTACAATATACCATCATCCAGATAACAATCACTATCACTCAATGGATTTACCTTTACGACACTTCTTCCTGAATGAACTGTACATATTAAGACTATATCAGATCAGAAAGTTGCTAAATAACAAGGTTTTTTAGTTGAACACTCAATAATTAGAATTTACTTTAATCTTAATGTTAGTTAACACCTTAAATAGTAATAATAGTAGTAATTTCAGAGTTAACCTTTACTTAAATCCTAGGGATTGTGAAAGTCCGTTAACTTTATACCAAATGTTATAAGGTACAGACTTTTTAACTACCTGTTACTGCTCAAATTAAATTAATTTCAGAGAAATAGGGAACTTTCCTGAAATATCATTCCTCTTTGCCATTATGTTCATTCTATCCATTTGAACGAAACAAATCTCATTTTGAAAGGCCTTCCGTGGAAACCTTGGACAAACTCTTCTCTACTCCATTATATTCTCTATCCCTCACTTTAAGAAATACTTAATTTATTTTGGCAGGCAATTCCAGTCATGCCAATGGGTAGAGAGGAAAGATATTGACATGGACTAATTGGAGAAGTGATGAGGCGAGACATTCCTACAGACTATTTCAAAAATACTTTCACCTCCTGAAAGACTTGCGATTGATAATTTCACTGATAATATGGGATTGCATCTTCGGTCATACTAAAATCAGAGAATCTGAAAACATCTTATTTGAGGAAAAGATTTAATTATTTTAACTCAATTCCCTTATTCAACAGATGGAGAAACTAAGTCTCAGAGATATTCAATTGTTTGGCTAAAGTCATGCAAACACACAAATAATAACATATACAGGACTAAATCCTGTCTTCTGATTCCCCACCAGTCTACTTTTGCTTTATGAAGATATTTTAGCAAGATCATCAAAAAAATGTTTGGCTTGACATAGTGATTTGGGCTTTCTTTTTCAGTTTCTTGTTTATCTAGCCCAAGGCATAGAGCGGGGTATCCCTGAGTAGATTAACAATTTGCTCAGACTTCACCCTTGTCTATAGGATAAACATCTTGTAGGAAATTCTATTATCCAAACAGCTCTGACCCATAAGCTACAGCTGCCCTGAATGCCTTCAGGCTGAGGAGGGCTTATTGTTACTTCAGCAAAAGTCAAGACCAAATTTCGTACAACTTTTCTGATGGAATAATGCCCACCACAGGCAAAATTCCCACAGAGTACACGTCTGAAGATTATGTGTGCTACCAGGTGTTTTCCTGGAATATTCTTACAACCACACCAAGGTGTAAATAGTGGGGTTTTCAAGAGAGAGGCAAGTTAATGCTTGCCTTTTACTCACACAGAAGTCCCAGACAGAGGGCATGCCTGGAACTGTTGAAAACAAAAAGTTTACAACTTTTAGGCCTCCCCAAGAGGGGCCAAGTGTCCTCCTCCGCCCCCTGATATGATCTCCTTCTGGCCTTCCAGCTTAGTCCCAGTAATTCAAGTTCAGTTCAGCCATTGTTGTCAAAGGCATTGCCTGGGGGCAGTTTCAAGCAGTCCTGCTTGCTAATAATTATTCATCTGTCCCACAAGGTACAGACATCTGGAAATGTTCTTTGTGGAAAGAGCAGGAGCTGGGCCATCCCATGTTCTCTCACCACGAAAGGCTTTAGGAGAGGGATGGTTTGCTTGAATTCGCAGTGCTTACAGCAGCTGGGAAAAGGGACATGAGGCAGCAGGTTGGAAGAACTCTACTGGTAGCTCCGTGCTGCGGGGGGCCCCAGGAGCCATTTCGGAAAGACAAATATCCCTAAAGCCCCTGCCTCTGACACCCCAGGAGTCTAAAGCGTTCCCTGCCCAGGTGCCCTGGGTTTTGCTGACTCCCACCTTGTCACAAAATCTTAGCGTCCCATTTTGGTAACTACAACTTCACCTTTTTTCGGTCATTCCTTATTGGACCTTTCACCCAAAAAGTTGAATTGAAAAAAAAAAGTCTTTTCCCAAAAGCTCTTTCATACTATTTAAACATAGTTAAATCCAACTCCCCTAAGCCCCCTTTAAGCCAAGCCGATCTGGGTTTACCCTTAGGAGAAAGACAGACACATCGTCATGCCCAGGAGACGGGCCAAAGAGAAATTCTGAGATGTATAGAGTTTTTCAGATTAATCTATATCATTACCCAAGCTTTTGTTCACACCATAACCTAATAAAAGGCCTCGTGAAACGAGCTCTATTATATGCCATTGCTTTTTATAATTTATCTCTAATCTTGTAAATAACCCTACACGGTTACACCTGCTTTATGAATGAGGCAATTGAAGTTGAAAAAGGCTTAATGACTTTTCCCAAGACGTATAGGTAGCAGGTAGTCCCAGTATACACTCACTTCTGACTGCACCTGAACTTTGTGTACATTACATGTCAAAAATCTTTCGACTGCTCCATAGAGTGCTCTAGGGGCAAAAGAGAGAAAAGGAGTGAGTTTGTAAGGAAGCAGGGGCTGGTTAGAAGGGGGGAAAGAGCACATTGTAAACTTTCCACCCCTATTTCCACTAGAGCACCTCTACTTTAATGGTGGTAGATGATAGATAGATAGATGATAGATAGATAGATAGATGATAGATGATTGATAGATAGATGATATAGAAAGATTCTGAATAACATTTTGTTTGAGTAAAGGAGTAGACTTTTTTCTCTTACAAGTTTTTATTTAAATTCCAGTTAGTTAATGTACAAGGTAGTTATTAGTTTCAGGTATAGAATTTAGTGATTCATGACTTATATACAACACCCAGTGCTCAGCGCAAGTGCCCTCCTTAATCCCCATCACCCATTGAACCCATTCCCCACCCATCTCTCCTCCAGTAACCATCAGTTTGTTCTCTATAGTTAAGAGTCTGTTTTATGGTTTGCCTCTCTCTTTTTTTCCCCTCTATGTTCGTCTTTTACATTTCTTAAATTCCACATATGAGTGAAATCATATGGTATTTGTCTTTCTCTGACTTTTTTCACTTAGCATAATACTCTAGCTCCATGCACATCATTGCAAATGGCAAGATTTCATTCTTTTTTATGGCTGAATAATATCCCACTGTATGTATATGTGTGTACACACACACACACACACACACACACACACACACACACACCTTTATCCTTCCATCTGGTGAGGGACATTGGGCTCTTTCCATAATTTGGCTATTGTCAATAATGCTGCTATAAACATTGGGATGCTTGTATCCCTTTGAATTAGTATTTTTGTATCCTTTGGTTAAATACTTAGTGGCGCAATTGCTGGATTGTAGGGTAGTTCTATTTTTAACTTTCTGAGCAACCTTCATACTTTTTTTCAGAATGGCTGCACCAGTTTGCATTCCCACCAACAGTGTCAGAGGGTTCCACTTTCTCCACATCCTTACCAACTTCTGTTGTTTCCTGAGTTGTTAATTTTAGCCATTCTGACAGGTGTGAGGTGATATCTCATTGTAGTTTTGATTTGTATTTCCCTAGTGAGAGTGATATTGAACATTTTCTCATGTGTCTGTTGGCCATTTATATGTTTTCTTTGGAGAAGTATCTGTTCATGTGTTCTGCCTATTTCTTAACTGGATTATTTGTTTTTGGGGTGTTGAATTTGGTAAGTTCTTTATAGATTTTGGAAACTAACCCTTTATTAAATATGTCATTTGCAAATATCTTCTCCTATTTGGAGGTTGCTTTTTAGTTTTGTTTCTTGCTTCCTTCACTGTGCAGAAGCTTCTTATCTTGATAAAGTCCCAATAGTTCATTTTTGCTTTTGTTTTAAAAGAAAAAAATTTTAAATCGCTGTGCTACACCATGCTGTACCTCCTTAAAAAAAAAGCTGAATATTGTCTTATGTCAAATAAATTTCCTATACTTCAGTTGTCCCATAACATTCTTTCAGTATAGATCTGAAATTTTTACCAATGTTCCTAAATATTTGGTAGAAGACAGAATATCAAAAAATGAATCATATGTCAGCATGTGCATGCATTATTTAGCCTAACTCATCTTTATGTATCAGTTTAGGAATGTGCTGAGAAAAGTAGCATTTAGATACACTGTAGGAATGGTTAGATGACCAGAGAGATAAAATGTAGAAAGAAAAAGCAAGGATTGCCCATATTTATTATTAGTCTTAGCCGTTTACTAAGTTCTGTTAAAAAAAAAAAATAGGAGCTATAATAATATGTCTAAGTCTGGCCCTGTTGAAGGATGGCCCAGGTCGACCTGGTGTGGGTCAGTCTATAATAAGAAACCTACTTCACGGGGCGCCTGGGTGGCACGGCGGTTGGGTGTCTGCCTTCAGCTCAGGGCGTGATCCCAGCATTGTGGGATCGAGCCCCACATCAGGCTCCTCCGCTATGAGCCTGCTTCTTCCTCTCCCACTCCCCCTGCTTGTGTTCCCTCTCTCGCTGGCTGTCTCTCTCTCGAATAAATAAATAAAATCTTAAAAAAAAAAAAAAAAAAGAAAGAAAGAAAGAAACCTACTTCACAAAGCAGAACAGAACATGTAAGCTCAGATTTCTTTTGAGGGTAATAGTGGTAAAAGAAGCAATGGAAGTAAAGGTAGTCGCATTAGTACTATTAGTAATGTGACTACTATTACTATTAGTAATATTAGTAACTATAGTAATGGTCAACATGATCTTAGGTTTACTATGTGTTAGGCAATATAATGCAAAGTTTTATACATAAAATTACCTCTCTTAATTTCTACTTTAATTCTCTGAGAAATAAAAGAGGTAAGTCCTTATTCAAGTCAAAAAAAGTCTTGAAAAATTTTTATATAGACAAGACCCAAGGGATTATTTTAGACTTTCACTCCTGTCCAAGATGGAATCACAAAAACTAGATTTATCCCATGTCTCAAATAATGAAAAAAATGAACATAACGCTTAGAACAACAGTTTCAAGACACTGAACACTAAACAAAAATGACAGTGATTCTTCAGAGATGGAAAATAGAAAAGGTGAGCCTAAGATTTCCCCAAGCTTACTGCCATGAAAACCATTATGCAACACATAGTAGGGGAATCCAGGCAGATCCCCCCAGACAACGCTGAAAATCCAGGGAGGACAAAGTAGCTAGACTATAAAATTCAAAGGGCCCAAAAGAGACTAAACATTTTTGAAGAGTAACAAAGTTGCAGGATTGCATCTACCTGGTTTCAACACTTAAAAGTTAGAGTAATTAATACAATGTGGCATTGGACTAAAGATAGACCAGTACAGGGGCGCATGGGTGGCACAGCGGTTAAGCGTCTGCCTTCTGCTCAGGGCGTGATTCCGGCGTTATGGGATTGAGCCCCACATCAGGCTCCTCCTCTGTGAGCCTGCTTCTTCCTCTCCCACTCCCCCTGCATATGTTCCCTCTCTCGCTGGCTGTCTCTATCTCTGTCAAATAAATAAATAAAATCTTAAAAAAAAAAAAAAAGATAGACCAGTACATCAATGGAACAGAATGGAGATTTCAAAAACAACCCGTCAAATGTAAAAAACTGGTATTCCACAAAGGTACACATGCATTTAACTGAAAAGGGATAGTTTTTTCAACAAATAATGTGCAATTAAATATCCACATACCAAGGGCGGAAAAAAAAAGAACTTCAATACATAACTTATGCCATATTAAAAATTAACTAAAACTAAATGTATCTAAATGTAAAACCTAAAATTTAAAAATTTCTGGAAGAAAATATGAGAAAATATTTGTTAACTTGAATTAGACAAAGATTTCTTAGATATGGGAAGAAAAGCATAATCCATAAAAGATCAATTGCTCTGTTCAGATTTTCTATTTCAATGTATATGTAAAAATATTTATATGTTTATAAATACAATGTCCAAAAAAAAAAAAAAGGCAGAATCAGAGCTATACATACAGAAAACAAACTGGTGGTTGCCAGAAGGGAGGGAGGTGGAGGATTGGGCAAAACGGGTGAAGGGAAGAGGGAGATACAGGCCTCCAGTTATGGAATGAGTAAGTCACAAAAATAAAAAGTAGAGCATAAGGAATACAGCCAATGATACTGGTGAACATAGCATAATGTAACAACTTGTTAAATGACTCAGTTGTACACTTGAAACTAATGGAACATCGTGCGTCAACTACACTCATTTTTTTTAATTAAAAAAATAAAGAGCCTGCTCTTCTCCCATTAAAAAAAGAAAGAAAAGATTGATTGATTGAACTTCATCAAAATCAATATTTGACTCTTCAAAAGACACTATTATAGGAGAAAACACGTGCAAAGCATATGTTTAATAAAGGATTGTATCTAGAATATAAAAAAACTCTTAACATTCCATAATAAGAAAACAAGCAAACAAATAGAAGAAGTTCAAAAGATGTGAAAAGACACTTCATCAAAGAAGATATATGAATGGTACATGAACACGTGAAAAAATTCTCAACATCATTGCTCATTAAGTAAATGTATATTAAAACCATAATGGTATACTAATAAATACATATTAGAATGGCTAAAATTAAAAAGGCTGCGAACAGTGGTGAGAATGTAGAGGAATTAAAATTTTTGTCCGCTACGGGTTGGAATGTAAAATAATGCAACCACTTTGGAAAACAATTTGGCAATTTCTTAAAAAGTTAAACATACACTGAACATACGATTCAGACATTCTACTCCTAGATATTTACCACCTCTCCCCACAAAATGAAAACATATATCCACAGAAAGACTCGTATACAAATGTTCCTAGCAGCTTTATTAAAATATCCAATAACTAATATATCCATCAACAGGTGAATAATAACGGATTGTGGTACACCAATTCACTGGAATACTACTCAGCAATAAAAAAGGAGAGAACCGTGATACAAAAAAAAAAAAAAAATTGATAAATCTCAAAATAATTATACTGAGTAAAAGAAGCCACACGACAAGAGGACATACTGTATGACTCCATTTGTATAAAATTAAAGAGAATGCAAACCAAGCACAATGACTGAAAGCAGATAATAGTTGCTTGCAAATGTGAGGAAAGAGCACTTCCTCTTTGGAGGGGTGAGGGGTATTTTAAAGGGACAGGAGGAAACATTTGAAAGATGATGGATATGTTTTTTTTTTTTTTAAAGATTTTATTTATTTATTTATTTGACAGAGAGACAGCCAGCGAGAGAGGGAACACAGGCAGGGGGAGTGAGAGAGGAAGAAGCAGGCTCCCAGCGGAGGAGCCTGACGCGGGGCTCAATCCCAGAACACCAGGATCATGCCCTGAGCTGAAGGCAGACAATTAACAACTGAGCCACCCAGACGCCCTGATGGATATGTTTATTATCTTGATTGTGGTCATGGTTTCATGAGTCATAAGACACATGTCAAAACAAAGTGTACTTTTCATATACATGCAGCATATTACATGTCAATTATATTCCATAAAGCTGTGAAAGAAAGAAAGAAAGAAAGAAAAAAAGAAAGAAAGAAAGAAAAAAGAAAAGAAGAAAAGAAAAGAAAAGAAAAGAAAAAAAAGAAAGAAAGAAAGAAAGAAAGAAAGAAAGAAAGAAAGAAAGAAAGAAGGGAGAGAGAGACGGAGGGTGGGAGGGAAGAAGAGAGGAAGGATGGAAGGAAAATTCTAGCTTCAGATATGTCCTGGTGAAACTAGATTGAAATTAGAGTTTGATAATGAAGCACAGAAATAACTCAATATCTATTTTGTAATTGTTATTTCAATGTAGCTTCACTGATTTTAATATATTCTTATTTTAGAAAATGCCTCCATTAAACTTATTTCTTTCTGTAAAAATTTTTTTTGAAAATAATCCCTCTTGTTTATATCGAGAAAGGTCAAGTTAAATTGAATTGAAAGCAAAGGTTTCTATGTCTATCAAACTTGGAGTTGGCCAGGTTATAATTGATCCCAGCCATTCTATTGCAAGGAAATCACTTAGACCTTCTGAAACCTACTGAGATGCAAATTAACCAGCTATTTCCAAGAGCACAATTGCACTGGCTCGTCAACTTCAAGGGCTTTATTAACAATTTCCTGGGCTGACCTTTCTTAGACTCCCAGAATCTCAGAGGAAAAAAAATGTAGAGATAATGAAAGGATTTTAAATTTCTCATATCTCAACATCAATTAAGGAAAATATCATAATACTTAACTCTGGACCTTTGGAGAACTCTTGAATAGATTTAGTATCAAAACAAATTATTAATTTGATAATAAAGACATTCATGGGCATGAGATCATTGAGAATTGTACTATGCTGTCCCCATGCTTATCTTGTGCTTCATTCCCCTTTCCTCCATCTGGCCCTTTTCACGCTTTCCTACACAACATTATACAATCTTCTGCTGTGATCACAATCATATGACACAATGTGAATTTCACTATCCTCCAGGGCACAGAGGGTCAGACCCTGTTAAGAAGAAACTTTGGGAAAGATAGGTCAAATTGTTAAATAGAGGATATAGGAAAGGATGTTTTTTAAAAAAAAAAATAATTACAAATACCTAGATAAAATGTAATATTGAGGATGTTATATAAAGCCCTAATATTTGCAAGCAAATATAAAATAGAGTATAATAATCTGTTCCTGCATTGCAGAAAAATCATTCACTTTCAATGGACAAAGTCCTTCGCCTACACGACAAGTCGATTGGCAGAAAAATAAATGTTTATAATTCAGTATGCCTATCCATGGGATTTTTATCTCATATTTTATCTAATATTTTAAATCACTCTTTGTGATTTTTATAGCCACAAGGCCAATTGTAGATAAATCTTTATGACTTTTTACCCATGAGTCAATGCCTTGCAGCATACAAGTAGGCTAACTTTGATAACTGACCCTCCCAAACATCTGATTTGATCACTACCATCTGATTAACTTAGTCACTAATGACTTTTGGCAGAGTCCTAAAAAATCAGGAAATCATCCCTATCACATTTAAATATTCATGAGCTGTTTGTGGAAGTAACTATTAACAGCTGAACACCATGAGAACTTTATACATAAAAACATAGGCAACAACAGTAAAAATTCAAAAATGGAATAAAAAGATGTAACTATTCAGATTTGCTACAGCCATTTCTCCTAGAACTTTTCGTGTATGGTACTGTATTAATAAGTCTGCGGTAAATGGGGGTACCCCAAGACCTTCCAGTTACACTGAATTCTACATAATTGCATAGATTTACTCCTTTTGAAAACTACAAGAAATCAAGAGATTGTTTACTTGGAGATAAAATATGACAAACTCAACAATGCAAGAGATAACAGTTACACTACCCTCTCTGATAGTTGACAAGCTCTCTCAGGACATGCAGACTATAAGGAACGCCTCAAAAACCACGGAAAAATTAATCATTACTGTATTTGAGCAACAAGATCTAAGATCATTTAAATCAGCAAGATGTATCTTTTGGGGAACAGCTGGTGGTTTTTAACTGGTGCTTAGTTTAGAAGCGCAGAGTTGAATACACACTGGTATTAGGTCCTTCTCTTTCTTTCTTTTTTTTTTAAGTAGTCTCCAAGCCCAGCATAGACCCCAATGTGGGGCTTGAACTCACCACCTTGAGATCATGGCTTGAGCTGAAACCAAGAGTTGGACACAAACAAGCCACCCAGGTGCCCCTTACGGTGCTTTTCCAATTGATAACTCATTTCCCATCTCTGGTCAATCCATTTTGCTTCATCTTGACAAAGGACCTTATGGTGTATTTTATTACGAATTGAGCCACCAATCTTGAGTTATAAAAGATTCTAAAATCTTGGTTTTTTAGGCCCAAATAATGATTTTAAAGACTTAACTTTTGAAGACAGTCAGTCATTATTCACTACCCTCCTGATGTTTTCAGCAATGAATCACTATCCACTTTTGGCTTTTCTATTCTTAGTCACTCTCCGCCTCTACCTTGAAGAGTGACTTCTTCCTTTATCTAATTCTTCATTTCCCTCACCCATGGGTGTAGATTGTCTTTCACCAGGAAGTATATGTACATTCTTTGTATATCACACAACTTCCAAGAAAAGGAAGATTGGCAAGAAAGAATGTTTATGTATTAATTTCTTAGAGGTTCTTGGATTTTTTAGCTTAAGACATGCGTAAGGAAAAAATAATTTGTTGTTAGTTACAGTTATTCATTTAACTACCTTAGTCAAACCAAGCAGCATGAAATTTATGAATGACATTGAGTTCTTTTGGCCAATTATCCAGTTTGCAATTCGTTCCTGACGAGGATGCTTCAGGTTGCAAATACTAATTGGCTTTCAGTAACAGTGAGTGTGCAGAGCCACATGTCTCAGGCAAGAAGTGAGGCAGCCGGGCTCCCTGCTACTCAACAGCTGCCAGGCTTTGTCTAATGCAAAAGCACTACTTGACAGGAAAGACCTTATTGTCACAATTTCTCATTGTTGGTGGTGCTTTTCTAGCAAAGTTAGCTTATCACCTAAGGGCATTGTATTTCACATGAAGAGCAATGACTCACAGGAACTGGGAAGAAAAGTCAAATTGACGAATTTCCTGAATACCTCTGCTTATTGCTCATATAATTAGCATTTTATTATAAATACCATTTTATTTTCAGGAGACATTATAGTGAGCAGTATTATTTGGCCATCCTTTTGAGTGGCCAAAACAAGGTGGTCTTCAATCATGCTAAGAGTATAAGAGAGTGAAATACAAAGGCTTTGGGGTCAACAGTTTGATTTGAAACCCAGCTCTGGCATATATTAACTATATGACATTTGGAAAATTACATAATCTCTGAGTTTTAGTTTCTTCACTGGTAAAACCTGAATAAGAGTAAGAGCGCTTACTCTACAGGTTCTTAAAGGGAAAAAATGAAGTAATACACATAATCCTTGTATGGCACTTTGCAGCGTTTTTTTACATATTGTATCAAGAAAGTTTTTGTATCATTATTATTATTCCAAGAATGTTTACTAATAGTTCAGCAAGCCACTTCATGCTATAAAAAAAAAGGGAAACTGACATAGGAGATTAAATACTTTCCCCAGATCACATTGAGTTAGTGACAGTTAAGACTAGAACCTACATTTCTAAATTCCAGAGCTGTATTCTTTCCATAGCTATAACTCCTTTCTGCCATTGCTTCAATAAAGCCTATTTTACTTTAGATTTAGAATCATCAATTCATATCTCATGCGGCTGGTAGTAAGCAAGAACATTCATATATTAAAGTGAGTAAGAAAGAACATTCATATATTAAAATAAAGAAACATGGATATATGGTTTAGAATTCACAACCAGTTTGGGGCGTCTGGGTAGCGCAGTCGTTAAGCGTCTGCCTTTGGCTCAGGGCGTGATCCCAGTGTTATGGAACCAAGCCCCACATCAGGCTCCTACGCTGGGAGCCTGCTTCTTCCTCTCCCACTCCCCCTGCTTGTGTTCCCTATCTGGCTGGCTGTCTCTCTCTGTCAAATAAATAAATAAAATCTTAAAAAAAAAGAATTCACAACCAGTTTAACAGACCATCTCCACAATGACCTGGGGCTCCCAAAATGCTATGCTCTCAAGGTTAAGAAAAACTAGAAGTGAGGGAGCTGTTATCTGGAATTTGGGCCCACATCTGACTTTCTTGGATTAAGGAATCTCAAACTTAAACTTGTTTTAAGTAGTTGCAGACTAGTAATGCTCTCTGGTACCTGAGAGAATCAAAGAATATATTCTCTGGAAGAAACTACCTTCATAATCTACTTCAAATCACTCTTGCATTTTTCACATGCAATATTTAGTGTATTTTCAAAAATAATGGAGACCACAGGACACTTGAGTTTGTAAGTTAAAACCAGAAGAAAACTGAAAGACAAGTAGAACCAAAAAGACTTCAGATACTGAAATTATCAACTACAGATGATAAAACAATCATGCATAAATAAATAAATGTATTTGTTGACAGTCTCAATTTCTAATTAATTCATAGCCACAATAAGAATATTTTGCTTACCAAATTTAGGATAAAAGGAAGGAAAATCTGGCAAGTCAAAAAGAGAAAGTTATCCCGGGGCGCCTGGGTGGCACAGCAGTTAAGCGTCTGCCTTCAGCTCAGGGCGTGATCCCAGCGTTATGGGATCGAGCCCCACGGTCAGGCTCCTCCGCTATGAGTCTGCTTCTTCCTCTCCCACTCCCCCTGCTTGTGTTCCCTCTCTCGCTGGCTGTCTCTATCTCTGTCAAATAAATAAATAAAATCTTTAAAAAAAAAAAAAAAGAGAAAGTTATCCTTATGATAATTATACATAAGTAGAATTCTTTTTTTTTTTTTAAAGATTTTATTTATTTATTTGACAGAGATAGAGACAGCCAGCGAGAGAGGGAACACAAGCAGGGGGAGTGGGAGAGGAAGAAGCAGACTCATAGCGGAGGAGCCTGACGTGGGGCTCTCCCATAACGCTGGGATCACGCCCTGAGCTGAAGGCAGACGCTTAACTGCTGTGCCACCCAGGCGCCCCCATAAGTAGAATTCTTAATATAAAGTGTTTCGATGTTTAAAAAACACTCTCTTCCTTCACAATGACACAGTAACTCTCAACAAGTTAATTAGAAAAACGCTTTGTATGATCAACAGGTTTCACTTATGGTATTTGTAGGGAGAAGCAACTTTAACAGTATACAGTTGAGTGTACGTAGCAATGAGACTGAAATAACGATCTCTATTTCTATTAGTAAAGGTTAATGATTGGTCAGACCTATATTGCGTATGGCCAGAATGCCAGAAGCGTCCTTCCATGTCCATCTTAGTGAATTTTCTAAGGGTCACCTTTAAAAACTACAGAGAACAAACCACTGGTTACCAGAGGGGAGGTGGGCGTGGGGATGGGTAAATAAGTGGTGGGGTTGAAGGAGGGCACTTGTGATGATCTCCAGTGTTGTAAGTAAGTACTGAACCACTGAATCGTATACCTGAAACTCATACTACACAGTATGTTAACTAACGGTAATTTAAATAAAAACTTGAAAAAATAAAAAGTGCTTAAGTAGAAACTGCAAGTAGGTATGGTCATTGTGCAGATAATCTTAGAATATTTAAATAGAGTGCAGCTGTAACCATTTAGAGTCACTCTTACTACACTGTTGTATAACAACCTGATTATCTACATGTAATGATGCTCCTCTCTGGGTCCATGCATCTTTTTACCTGAATGTGCATATGGGTCACTGGGGTGTCCTGTTAAACTGCAGATCTGATTCACCAAGGCTGGGGGCACTGAGCTCTCTGACAAGCTCCAAGTGACATTGCTGCTGGTGGACGTGACTAAGAGGATGCAAAGTAAAGGTTTTCAAACGTCAGCATGCATTAGCATCACCCAGACGGCTTCTTAAAACACAGATTCCTGGCCTCGATAGCAATTACTCTGACTCAGGAATTCCAAGTTGGCACCTGAGAGTTTTCATGACTGAAAAATTCCCTGATAATTTCATGATCCTGCTAGCCCAGATGCCAGACTTTGAGATCCACCAATCCAGTGTGTAGGCTTTGGAACAAGCAGCAGGCCATGCCAAAGAACACAGCAGGAGAGAAGTCTGTTCATCTTCCAAGGCTCAAACCAATCAAGCTTCCCCTGAGAAAGCTCCACTAGGAGCCTGGGCAGATAAGCTCTTTCACATACCTCATCCACTAATTAGTTCTCATGATTGCAAAACATGTCACTGATATGGTGGGACTCAACGGCTTCCAGAACCTGGGCAGCAAAAGGTTTCATCAGATGGATATTGTTTGAAGTTTATCATTTGATATTACACACCAGGAACTGAATGTCATTTTACTTTTATTATTTCAGATGGACAAACAATGTAGGGTCATTCCACAGCCATTTGTTTCAGAAAAGAAATTGAGAGCTAGGGGGTTGTTTGAGAGTACTCCGTTAGTTGGTGGCACTACCGAAATCAGAAAAGACCTCTGGCTCCAATGGTATAGAATGGAATATTATTCTCTAGTACATTGTGACTCCACAGAAATTATTCCTCCTTGAAGAAGATATTCTTTGAGGTGGAGGGATAGACTATGTGTTTGGGAGAGGAGAACTGACTCAGTGCTCTTCTGAGAGTAATCAGGCAGCCAATCAGTGACTATTTCCCGACAGGTACTTAACTCACCTCGACTAATGGGGGAAAAAAAAAAAAGGCGGTATAGGAAAACTAGCTTTTTCTGAGCACTGGTTACTTTCAGACACTATTTTACACACTCTATCCCACATATAGATGGCCCCCTCCTTATGATGGCTCAATTTATGATTTTTTCGACTTTGTGATGCTGTGAAAGTGATCTGCATTTAGTAGAAACCATACTTTGAATTTTGAATTTGGACCTTTTTCCCAGGCTAGCAATCCGCAGCATGATATTCTCGTGGTGCTGGACAGGGGCGGCGGCCACAGGACCTGAAGGGGAAAAACTGATACATTTACAACCATTCTGCACCCATACAACCGTTCTGATTTTCACTTTCAGTATAGTGTTCAATAAATTACATGAGGTATTGAGCACTTTATTATAAAATCAGCTTTGTGTTAGATGATTTTCCCCAACTTTAGGCTAATGTAAGTGTTCCGAGCACGTTTCAGGTGGGGGGGGCAAGCTGTGCTATTCCGTAGGCTAGGTGTATTACATGCATTTTCAACTTATGACATTTTCATTTTTCATTAGGTTTATCAGGATGAAACCCCATCATAAGTGAAAGAAGATCTGTATTTATTTTTGATCTTCATGATGCCCTTTGAAGATGAAGACCCTGGACCTCAAAATTGAAATCATCATTCCAAAGTCAAATACCTAAGAAACAGCGGCATTATTTTTCTTATCTCTCAGGGTCACACTTTACTCGTGACATCTTCCTGGCAAGCAGAACATTGGAGGAGGTAATGACATGCTGCCAGGATAGAGAAGTGGTCAGATAACTTAGAGGAAAGACCGAGGATTGATTTAGGTCACTTTATAGTATATATCACATAATCAGCTACATCTTTATATTGCACGTGGACTTAAGTATTCAATTATCCACTAGATCATCCTATATGGATTTGCCATAGGTATGCTGAACCCAAATTGTGTAAAGCTGAAACAATCTTTCTTCTAAAACCTGTTCCTTCTCTCTTAGACCTTATTTTAATAAATGGCAACATCCTTTTATGTAAGGCTGAACCCCAGGAGTCAACTCTTCTTTCCCCACACCACTGCATCCATGGTTGTTAATACCTTTCCACTCACTCTTCTTATTATGTTTTAAAACATCTATTTCCCTCCATTGTAATTACTTTACCAGAGCTCAGATGTAATTAACTACATTTCACCTTGAATATTAAAATATGTTGCTAACTGACCTGGTTTCTAGTTTTACCTTCCTATAATCCTCCAAAATACTATCAGAACAGTTTCCAGAAAGACACCTGACCCCTGAACCACACGCACTGCCACCAGGATCCTCCAAATTCCAGACATCTTACATAGAATAGTCATCCTTGCATGGTCCTGTCCCTTTCTTTTTCTTGGCCTTGATTTTCTTCTCCCCATGAGGTTTACTGCATTCCACTAGTGTTCTAAATACAACATGCTACATCATTCTTCTGTGCCTTGTCAAGGCTTTTCCAGGAACATTAAGTGTGGTTTATAGCTTTTGGGTAAATGGCCTGTTACCTTCTAGAATAAAGGGCACTAAACAGATGCAACCGGGTCACTTGTAAGATCTTTCTCCTCCTTCCTTCTTTCCTTCCTTTCTTTCCTGTTTTCTTTCTTCTTCTTCTTCTTCTTTTTTTTTTTTTTTTTGAAAGAGAGAGAGAGCATGGGGTGGGATGCAGATGGAGAGGGAGAGAGAATCTTAAGCAGGCCCCATGCCCAGCACAGAGCCTGATGCACTGCTTCATCTCACGACCCTGAGATCATGACCTAGCCAAAACCAGGAGTTGGCCGCTCAACCGACTGAGCCACCCAGGCACCCCCACTTGTAAGACTTTTTAAGAAAGTTTTTAGTCTCCACATTGCCACAAACCCTAGCCAGGAATCCAAGCAGAGGCTTCCTAAGTGTTAGTTCTGTTCGTTCTTTCTTTCTCTCTCTTTCTTTCTTCCCTCCTTCCTTTCTTGCTTTCTTTTTTCTCCTTCCTTTCTTCCTAATTAGAAAGCAGCTAATGGCCTCAGCCCTGTCCTCTGCAGCTGTGTCCTCAGCCCCGGAACCGGTACTAAGATTTCAAAAGCTTAGAAGGTCTTCCAAACCTGTCAGGATCAAGAATAAACACATATCAAGTGCCTACTGTGGGCCAGGTACTCTAAATGCATAAAGTCTAAAGGACTACTTTGCAACTTTTTATGTGCTTATGAATCACCTTTAGTGATCTGTAATGGGGCTGAGATGAAGCTTTTCTATGAGTTCCCAAATAATATTATTGGTGCTGGTCCACAAAGTGCAATTTGCATAGCAAGATTCTGGTCCATTACAACACATTTCCTGCTGATGCGGCATGGTGTTCGAAATTCCCGCAATTATTATTCCTCTGTGAATATCCTGTACAAGAGCTAGTCTGTAGCTGACGACATGGTATGTCATGTGTACTGGTGAATCACTTACCTGTTCAGGCACGGAGCAAGGATGAGAGCAGCCATTAACGAGGTATGCACACTTTGGAGGGAACAAGGTAATAGAGGGCAAAGCCCCTTTGGAGCAGGAGGCGGGGCAAGGAGCACCAAAGGCAAACATCACATCATCCCGACTACCACTTCACGAACATTGTTACATGACCACATATTCACTTAATATGCAGTTAATAATACACACAGTGTTTTACAAAGTGACTACATTGTCTATTTTGCAATGGCCCAAGATGGGCTTTTCCTAGAACATGTATAAATTGTTTTCCTTTTCTGCTTCTATTTGGCACAGAAAACATTTACAATATTTTATCTATATAAAAGAAAGGGGTGCCTGGGTAGCTCAGTCGGTTAAGCATCCAACTCCTGACTTTGGCTCTGGTCATGGTCTTGGGGTCCTGAGATCAAACCCCATGTCAGCCTCTGCGCCCAGCGGGGAGTCTGCTTGAGATTCTCTCTATCCCTCTGCCGCTCCCCCTGTTTGCTCACACTCACTCTCTCTCTCTTTCTCTCTAAAATAAGTAAGGAAATAAAATCTTTATTTTTTTTTTAAGATTTTTTATTTATTTGACAGAGATAGCGACAGCCAGCGAGAGAGGGAACACAAACAGGGGGAGTGGGAGAGGAAGAAGCAGGCTTCCAGCGGAGGAGCCCGACGTGGGGCTCGATCCCAGAATGCCGGGATCACGCCCTGAGCCGAAGGCAGGCGCTTAACGAGTGAGCCACCCAGGCGCCCGTAAATAAAATCTTAAAAAAAAAAAAAACAGAACAAAACTATTTCTGTGCACTAAGGCTGAGCCATAGGCATAGGATATCATTTGCTTCAGGAATGACTTTCATCCACTGACCTGGGTTGAGGTCTGACACAGCGTTTCTCCGATTTTCTGGTTCAGGCCTCCCCAGAGCAGATGGTTTGGCTATTTTTGCCCAAGGTCTAACACACTCTGATCCCAAGGAAACATGTTGTACTTGGATGGCATTTCATCTGTACCCAGAGTGGCCCGAGGCTGAGCTCTTCCTTCCAGTGGCACTCTGAACTCCTCATTTTCAGTGAAACAGACTAGCCGTAATGTTTGTGCCCCAATCGAACAAAGATCACTATAGAGATGAATACCTTCTAGGCCCTGCTATTTTTTTAAAAGCATGTGTACACATGCCAAATATCTTTGATAAGAGTTTCCAGAAAGCTTCCCGGAAAAACAAAAGACTACTGGCAGGTACAGGAGCAGGGAGAAAAGCGATAAGCTAACCTAGTAACTAGAGTGTCTTCTAGATGTATTTCCTGTCCTTTCAGTTACTCAAAAAATATTTACCAAGATCTTAAGGCTGCGTGAGACACTGCATCTTCATCTGCATATTCACTTGCATGCAGATATATATATATAGATAGATAGATAGATAGATAGATAGATAGTCACAAAGTCTACACTTATAACAATGCATGAGCCTCTGTGTAGCATGTTTTGAATTGAAAGGCATAATACCCACTATAAAATTGAAGTATCTGAAAACGACAAGATGAAAACCAGTATTTTTAGTCCACTACAAGGCTCTTTGCAATCTAACTTGGTTGACCTATCAGAACTCATTTTGTGCATACTAACAGTATTGAACTATCTGTTTTTCCTTGAGTGTTTCAAGTAATTTTGCACCTCTGTTCTTTCAACACATTTTCTCTGCCTGGAATATCTTGCTCCATAATTTTCTCCTAGTAAATCCCTATGCATCCTTCAAAGTCCAGTTCAAATATCACTTCTTCCTGGTACCTGCTTCTCCTCAGAATTAATCCCTTCATATTTGATCATAATGTTACACCTTACATGAGTTTTCCTTATAATACTTATCATGCATTACAATATAGTCATTTGCTCACATGTCTGTAAGCACCATGGATAGCTTATTTCAAAGCCAGATTTGTCTGAAGTTCAAAGCCTACGGTCTTAATCATTATGCTATTCTAATTCCACAACTGTATGATTTACTGGAATTTTGCAATCAACCTGAATGTATACTGTGGGTGACATAGCAGAGATACTCATTAGCATTCTCCCGGGGAGGTAGTCACCCTCCATTCAGAATCCTAGGTTTATACAAATAACATCGGGTAAACACGCTACGTGCAACGCAGGCATGAGTACAGCCCACAGCTCCATTCAACAGCCTCTGACTACGCCTGAGACAAAGAAGTGAGCTCTCCTTTTCTAGCAGAAAGTCATGTACTGTGCAAATGCAGTCTTCAAATGTTCGTTTTACCTCCTGCAAATCCCAATTTTATTCCAGAAATCAAGACCATCTGTGTTGTCCTGGTCCATTACAAAGAGGGATGAGTAAGCACAAACATAAATAATCTCATGCCATCCCCATAGGTAGCACACAGATTAGGCCGTAGAGACAGAAGCCTGCTCGCAGTCACAGAGGTAAAGCTTTAGGAAAGAAAAAAAGGTACAACTAGAAATTGGCTTGAGTTTTTGATGTTTATGCAAGAACTAGTTTCTGCTTCTTTTCTAGAATTCTCCTTTAACCAATTTATACATGCTGTCCAGTTATGTCAAAGTAAAAAGGAAGGGATTAAAACAAACAAACAAAAACAAACAAAAAAACCCAAAACCTGAATTGGAATGTGAGAATTATTTTCTCTATTTTTTCCTAGATTCCTGGCTTCTTTCTTAAACCATGTCCTTTCTCTAGACCTCATGTGTTTTTTAAGATTTATTTATTTATTTGCAAGAGAGAGAGAGTGAGAGTGAGTGGGGGGAGGGGCAGAAGGAGAGAATCTTCAAGCAGACTCCCTGTTGAGCACGGAGCCTGGCACAGGGCTTGATCCCACGACCCATGAAATTGTAACCTGAGCAGAAACCAAGAGTTGGATGCTTAACTGACTGAGCCACCCAGCGCCCTTGGACCTCATTTTTATTTATAAAGTGAAGAGATTAGGCTCAATTATTTCTACAGCTTTCTAGATTTGTTCTAAAAGTAGATGCTATGTTCATGTGTTGAACAAATGCACGGCTATGTTTGCAATACTGGAGGCTGCTGACATACAGTGAGTTACTGATTCACTCATTCAGCAAGTACTTACTGGGAGCCTACAATGTGCCCAGACTATTCTATATGATCAGAGTCCATCAGAGAACAAAACAAACACTTGGTGTGACTGTGCCCTTTACTTTCAAGCCAGGCACAGAATGAGAATCCATATAGGTTACTTTTGGGAATCAAAATGTATCAAGTAAGTGAGATGCCTTCCAAAGTATCATATTATCTCAGCAAACTTGTCTCAGCTGGACTGCTCTTCAATCTCCTGTCAGCACTCTGTTGCAAAGAGTCATGCTGCAATGTGAACCCTCCTCCAGGGCAAAGCTCCCCAATGTCAGTAGTGCTTGTGCTGCTCTAACCTGGGCCATTGTCTTATTCGTAGTGGCTTCCTTGTTCTTGGCTGGCTCTGTGGTCATCTCCACTGGGGTCACCTTCAGTCCTTCTTTTGTCCACCATTATGGCTTTGGTTAAAGGTTTCTCTGGAACTCTGGCAGTTCTCCTTTAAGACACTCTTCTCTTACCCATTATTCTTATCACATGGAGAGATCATTCACATCAGTCACTAGCTATCACTTAGGAAGGGAACGTTTTATAGAAAAACAATACATGCCCTCTCCAGGGGGATATTCTTTTACTTGATTCGCAGGGATCAATCATCAAAAGTCAATAACTCACTTCAAATTTAGTGGTAGACTATATTATGGTGGAAAGAAAGGCTGTGAGGTGGCTAATACCTTGTTGTAGAAGCTTGCGCAGGGTTTTCGATCTCTGAGTCTCAGATACTAGGCAAAAAATAATACGTAACTCAGACTAAATCAGATAATGTGCAAATGCCATGGCCCTATTACCAAGGATTACATAGATGATACATCCATCAACAATTGCAAGGAAGGACACCATAACATACAAGTGAATAGCCAGTTATAAGTATATAGAATGTTCAAATATGAGACATTTTTCAATGATGGATATAAGACCTAAGGAAGGTGAACTTATCAAGTTGCTAACTTCTTGAAATTTCTATCTAAGTTCCAACACAACTGCTAGTTTCCTTCCCTAATATCCTACCCAAAGTTCTATGGTGAAATCAACTGTTTCTCCAAATGGACAATTCCAATTTTCTAGGTGTCAGGAGCACTTGTCACATTTTACCGACTGGCTCACCGATAAGCCAAAGAAGCAATCTTGGTGAAGGAAATGCCAAGAACTGGGCTTAAGTCACAGGTTTACCACTTTTTCATCTGCATGACTTTAGTATGTTAACATATCTAAACACGAATTTTTTCAGCTACAAAATGGTCATCTCTAGGTGTTTTACCAATCTTGCAGGTTTTACGTAAAGATCAAAAACTCATCAGCTTTGTAAATTTGAGACTTTTATCAATATAAGTGATTTTGTTATTCCCCTATTACAAATAGAGTTATTTGAATACATTTAAATAAAGTAAAAATAGTTTTGATTATATATATTTATGTATATAGATTATATATATTTATAATGAATAAATCCAGATTTCCTTCCTATTCTTAAAAATTATACATCAGAGAGAAATTTAAATTTGAATGTGAAAAAACAGGAAATAGCACCATCATGAGACTAGCAGGGTGATTACACCATTTACTGAACTAAGTGTATGTGGTGGGAAAAAGATACTGCTCGCTCCCCAGTAAAGCATGAATCAGCAAATTTGATGGATAGAATATTGTTGGGGGGCATTAAATGGTGTTTTATTTTACTTTGTCAACTATTTTATGTATATAATTAAGTCATTTTCTGTGATACCTATATCAACTTTAAAATTCTCCAGCAACCTATGAAAAGTATGAATATATTTATTGCATATTTTTAAGGTGTGCAGTGTAATGTTTTGATATACATATATGATATGTGAAATGATTAACGCCATCAAGCTAATTGACACATCCATAACCTCATGGAGTTATGATTGTGTGTGGTGAGAACATTTAAGATCAATTCTTATTTTTTAAAGATATATTTATTTATTTATTTGGGGGGGAGGGGCAGAGGGAGAGAGAGAATCTTAAGCAGACTCCCCGCTGAGCACAGAGCCTGACAGGGCTTGATCCCAGGACCCTGAGATCATGACCTGAGGTCAAATCAAGAGTCAGACAACCAACTAAGCCATCCAGGAGCCCCTAAGATCAATTCTTTAGGTAATTTCAAATATAGAATACATTACTGTCAACTGTAGTCACCATTCCATATATATTAGATCTCCAAAATTTATTCATCCTGTGTAATTGAACTTTTGAATCATTTGACCAACATCTTCTCATTTTCCCCACCCCTTATCCTGTAGCACCAACATTCTGCTCTCTACTTTTATGAGTTCAGGCTTTTTTAGATTCCACATATAGGTGAGATCATGCGTATTTGCCTTTCTGTGTCTGCTTCATTTCACTTAGCATAATGTCCTTCAGGTTCATTCACATTGTCACAAATGTCAGGCATTTTTCTTCATAAAGACTGCAAAGTAGTCCCTCGTATGTATACACACACGACATTTTCTTTATCCATTCACCTGTCAGCAGACACTTATGTTGTTCCCATATCTTGGCTATTGTGAATACTGCCGCGATGAACATGGGAGTAGAGATATCTCCTTGAGATACTAATTTTATTTCCTTTGGATAAATTCCCAGAAGTGGGATTCCTGGATCAGATGATAGCTCTATTTTTAACTTTTTAATAGACATCAATACTGTTTTCCATAGCAGCTGCAAAATTTCACATTTCTACCAATGATGTACAAGAGTACCTTTTTCTCCACAACCTTACTAACATTTCTTTTTTCTCTTTTTGATAATACCCTATCTAACAAGTGTGAGCTGATAATCTCATTGTGATTTTGATATGCTTTTCCCAGATGATTAGTAATACCAAGCACCTTTTCATACACCTGTTGGCCATTTGTACAACATCTTTGCAACATCCTAAGTTTTCCAGCTTCTTTTTCAGACCAAATGTGTCTATTTAATTTTGTTCTGTCTTCTGATAAAAACTTAAGTGGATGTTGAGCCAGATTGTGATGTGGTTAAACTAAATGCTTTCAAAGATATGTCCAATCTATACTTAATTAGCCACTAAACACTACTGGAAATATAATGATAGGGAGAAGAATGCATTTATAAGACATTCTGTGAGAGTGTCGTAAGTGTGGTTGAAAGAGATTCTCCTGACTGCCACTTAAGCTGGAAGGAAGGGGTTGGGCTGAGGGACATGAAGATGGACCCTAAACAACCTTATAAGGATGCTATTACCTGCAGGCATTGTTTGAATAAGCTGCTTGTATTGGTTTTCTTATGCTGCTGGAACAAACTATTAGAAACTTAATTGCTTAACAACAACAAAAATGCATTATCCTACAGTTTTGAATGTCAGAAGTCTGAAGTGGGTTTCACTGGACTAAAATCAAGGTGTTACCTGAAATTCATTCTTCTCAGAGACTTTAGGAAGTATCTATTTCCTTGACCTTCCCAGTTTCTAGTGTCCACTGCATTCTTTGGCTTGTGGTCTCTTTCTCACATCACTCTGACCTCTGCTTCCAGTGTCACAGATTTCCTTCTCTCACTCTGACCTTCCCCCTCCACCTAAAAGGACCCTTGTGATTGCATCCGGGATACCATATAATCTAGGGTAAGCTTTCTGTCTTAAAATCCCCAACTTAATCACATTTGCAAGTTAACCCTTTTCCATGTACGGTAAAAGGGTACATAAAAACATATTCACAGGTTCCAGTGAGTAGGAAGTAGATTTCCTTAGAGGAGCCATTATTTTACCAATCACACTAGGTATGCTATTCTGGTGAAAAGAGAACATGTATTTATATCTTGAATCCATCACTTATTAACTATTGGATTTCAAATAAATTGACTAAGTTGTAAGCTTCATATATACATAAAACTGGTTGGATAATGACTGACATATAATTTGCTACTCCAGTGCTCCTAAACTTTGAGTGATTAATACCTTCTCAAGGAAAAAAAATGGTCTCTTTGGTATTGATAAATTGTTTGAAGTACATTGTTATTTACACAGGTGAATCATAAAACTAGGCAAACCCTTTTGGCTTATATCTCTTATACAGAGATACTCCCAAAACAGTAGGAGTTCCTGGGTGGCTGTCTTTTAAGTGCCCGATGGTTTCACTCAGATCATGATCTCCTGAGTCCTGCTCAGCAGGGAGTGTGCTTGGGGATTCTCTCCCCCTGTCCCTCCCCCCATTTGTGCGTGTGTGTGTGTGTGTGTGTGTGTGTGTGCGTGCTCACTCTCACTCTAAAATAAATAAATCTTTATACACAAAGTAAATTTACAAATTAAATAATCAATTTTAAAAGTTCATGATTCAATTTATTGATACTAATTTAATCGGGGAGTTCATGTTATTTTAGTGGACATAAATCACTACTTATGACCTGAATTGCATACTTGCTACTCTGCATTGGACCTTTTGAGTAAGGGATTCTTATTTGCCAGTTTGTGATGCCTGAAAACTCCTGCCATCTTTCAATATTTAAACTATTTGGAAACCTTCATTAATAGGCTGGGAGACCATGATATCATTTGGGCTTCCCATGGTTAAGCTTGATTACAAACGAACAAACAAAAGACCCAACCCAGAAGTGCTTAGTTCAAATGGCACTGTTCAATTCCAAGAGCATCTATAACCACACTTTGCAGTACAGTAGTTGCTAGGCACATGTGACTATTTAAATTTTAATTTAAATTATCTTACATAAAATAAAACTGAAAGTCTCAGTTCATTAGTCACACTAGTCCCATTGCAATACTTACTAGCCACACATGCTAGTAGCTACTGTTGAACAGCATAAAACCGAGCGTTTTCATTACCATAGAAAGTCCTGGACAGCACTTATTTAGAATATCCTTACATTCGTCTATTTATCTTTTTAGATTAAAATTAAAAAATTTAAAATTCTTCTAAGGAATTCTATATCTTTAGTAGACATCCACTAGCCCTCAGGGATTGAAAGACACTATGACAGATGGTAGGCCATGAGTAAAGGAATCATTCCTATCTTGTTAACTGCTTTCCCTTAATCTTAGTGCTTAATAAATAGTTGTTGAAAGATAGAATTCTCTATTTCAAAAGAAAGCTGGGTATATAAGTTATGTCTCAAAACTAAGTTTTGTGATGGAGTAGATACCTTGGAAATAGGAGTTTGAATATATACAACTTTTCTTTAGTAAACATTACATTAATATAGTTTCAGTAAATCCTTCTCACATAACTCATTATTCTCCTACCATGTTTGTTACAAATAATGACAGACTTGAAGTTAAAAAGTCTGCCCTCTTGCATAATTAAGTTAACTTCTTCAAACCTTCTTATTTGTGACATTATACCCCACATTATGGCTAAAAGGGACTACAGAAGAAATCACTATGTAAATCTGAAAACAAATCAAATTGGAATTATTGGTATGCTGTGAATAATGGCCATCAAGTTTTAGGTTAAGATTGCTTTATTACGTTTACTGAGTGGGCACTGTCACAATAAAAACTTCATAGAATTTCGTACAGTATCAAGTGTTCCAAGAATGTTTGTTTTTAATGCTGATATCTTTACATATCTACTAACTTCAGTGAATAAATTTGTTCCCGCTAGTTATATACAAATTGGTATTTTAAAAGTTGAATCCTTCTTTAATTAAACTATGGCAGTTGGTTAAAAGAAACCCTATTTTTTGTAATTGTATTTTGTTTTCACAAAATGAAATTATTACGTATTTTGAAGAATTATCCCTGTGTTGTTTTTGTTGTAAATTTGTAGCTTAAAAAAAAAAAAAACAAAAACCCTTTTATTCTTAAGACTATATTGACAAGAATCTAAACTTTTCATCTGTATCCTATTGTATAAGCTTCACATATTGGCATTTAAGAATCTTCTTGTAATAGAAACAACCCCTATAGATTATTGATGTCCTCCTGGGAAAATGAGGTAAGCTTACCAATGATGAAATAGATGCATGTATTCTACTTATGAAAACTAAGATATTTTGTTACTTGGCTGTTTGATTTATAAATATTACAGTATTGGAAACTCCACAAATGTGCTTGGTAAAATATAATGGACTATTTATATTTCTCCCAAGAATACTCTGATATATTTGTATTTCTCTGAATTTGAAGGGAACAGCCTAAAACTGTGTGTTACCAAAATGCAAATGTAACATCATACTGCCAGGAACCTATTCTCTCCAGCAGGAAATATAGAGCACAATAATTTAATTCATGCTGGAAAATGATGCTTTCCATTAGCACAGATTTACTTTCAAAAACAGATAAAGTGTTGACTTAGAGGTAATCTCAGTCCTCATCTTTTAAAAGATCCCATTTTCCTTAGAGGGCAAGTACTTCTAAAAAGTATATAAGAATTAGCTATACTTCTCTTAACCACATCAATTTCGGCCAAAGTTTGATCTGATTTATCTTGAAAGATCCGTAAAGTGAGCATGACTGTGGACAATAAAGCATGGAAAACACAAATACTTTTGGGGTGCCTGGGTGGCTCAGTTGGTTAAGTGTCTGACTCTTAATTTTGGCTCAGGTCATGATCTCAGGGTTAAGAGATAGAGCCCCATGTTGAGCTTAAGGTTCTCTCTCCCTCTTCCTCTGCCCTTCCCTGCTAGCACTTTCTCTCTCTCTCTCTCAAAAAAACAAAACAAAACAAAACAAAAACAAAACAAAAAATAAGAAACAAAAAACAAACCAAATACTTTCGAGAACCAATAACTGTTAAAGAGTTGGTATGCTGTTACTTATCCCGGAACCTGGAGTAATGTTGATGTCCTGGCACAAAGTGATATATCAATGCACGTGATGGGGATTCAAATGGCCTATGTTAAAAATGTGTGTATTTCTTATAGTTTTCTCCTGAAAATCAAATTTGAATGAACTTCTTCAAATCTTTCATATTTTTATACATCTTTACCTTTTCACATGCTGCTCTCTCTCAATAGCTCTTCTTCCTCCCTCACCCCCCCCTTTGGGATACCTAATTAAATTTCATTGTTCTTTATGGGGCGCCTGGGTGGCACAGCGGTTAAGCATCTGCCTTTGGCTCAGGGCGTGATCCCAGTGTTATGGGATCAAGCCCCACATCGGGCTCCTCTGCTGAGAGCCTGCTTCTTCCTCTCCCACTCCCTCTGCTTGTGTTCCCTCTCTCGCTGGCTGTCTCTATCTCTGTCGAATAAATAAATAAAATCTTTAAAAAAAAATTTCATTGTTCTTTATTATAAGCCTGAGCATCTTTGGGAAGGTTTTTCTAATCCTAGGAATCTGGTGTATGAGTATTTTTGCAGGTGCATTAGTTTTCTGAAAAATTTGTCAGACAAATATTTTTATCTTCTATAGTTAATATATATTTTTTAAAGATTTTATTTATTTATTTGACAGAGATAGAGACAGCCAGCGAGAGAGGGAACACAAGCAGGGGGAGTGGGAGAGGAAGAAGCAGGCTCACAGCGGAGGAGCCTGATGTGGGGCTCGATGCCATAACGCCGGGATCACGCCCTGAGCCAAAGGCAGACGCTTAACCGCTGTGCCACCCAGGCGCCCCTCTATAGTTAATATATTAATCACCTGTTTCATTGAATGACTATGTATCGAAGTCTCTCAAAGATTCACATGAAACTTTCTTTTCCCCTTAACCAAATTCTACAAATGGACCTTCTCTAGCAATAAAATAAATACTTAAAGCTCAGATTCTGTCTTATACTTACAGTAATTCATTGATTTAGTTAGCAAATACTGCAATATTTTAGAATTTTTTTTAATTAGCAGGTCAGCATAAAACTTAAAGAACTTAAAGAACATAAAAAGACCAAAATACAGTAATAAGTTTTCCTTTTAGGAATAATAATTGGTCCAGTTTGGGCTGACAAAGTCTTCTGGGCCTGGAACAACTATGGTGTCTAGGAAAACCTTCTAAGACACAAATAAAAGATGTTATGCTACATTTTACTATTCTTCCAAAATATCAGGTGTGAAAAAAATGACATATTACCTGCCTGAAATACTGAGAAAGGAGAAAATGGTAGTAGTCCCAAGGAGGTGGATTTTACATCAACTTTTACTCTTCTGGGTATAAGTGATTCATCATAAACACATAATGTTTAGGGGCACCTGGGTGGCTCAGTTGGTTAAGCGTCTGCCTTCAGCTCAGGTCATGATTCTGGAGAAGCGGAATCAAGTCCCACATCAGGCTCCCTGCTCAGCGGGGAGGCTGCTTCTCCCTCTGACCCTCCCTCCTCTCATGTTCTCTCTCTCTCTCTCTCAAATAAATAAAAAATCTTTTAAAAAAATATTAAAAAAAATAAACGCATAATGTTTAAAGTTGCTCCAAGAGGGACGTCTGGGTGGCTCAGTCAGCTCAGCATCTGCCTTCAGCTCAGGTCATGATTCCAGGGTCCTGGGATTGAGTCCCACAACAGATCCCTGCTTAGTGAGGAGCCTGCTTCTCCCTCTGCCCCTCCGCCTGTTCATGCTCACTCTCTCTATCTCAAATAAATAAATAAAATCTTAAAAAAAAATAAATTTGCTCAAAGAGAAAGGCAGTGATTTCGACTAAGCTATTAGTGCTCCCATTTTCACACCGTGCTTTCAGATTATCCTGAGAACATTAATAATATCAATATCTCCCAAAACAGAGATTTAATCATACTTTCCAAACAAGGCAATACATTTGTGAGCATGCTTAAAACTGTCACAAATATTTCAAGCTAAAATGTAACCTTCAAAATAAGTGAACTAAGTGGATTTGTGTTACTGTGGGCTTGATTTAGTAACATGGAATTTTTTAATCACTGATTTGTTCCTCAAAGAAATATGATGGGGTATCCCTGAGTTCTAGTTCATTTCCTCATTTTAATAAGGCAGGATACATTTTTCATGAAATGTTATTTAAAATGGCATTATGATCAACAGACATCTATTAAATATTTACTGGAAGCACATCAAGCACAAGACTCATCACTCACTCAAGCTTCACCAACTATGTTCTAGACTGAATTAGTACCAGATTCTTGGGAAAATGGTATTGCGCAGAGTTGGACAAATGGCTTCATGGTGATTCCAGGACCCAATCTATTCCCATGTCCTCAAGTAATCCCCAAAGACCTTGTTTGTTTGTTTATCTATTTGTTGGTTTATGGCTGGGTACACTGTACTTTACTGATGGTACATGACAAGGTAGTGCTCCCAAAGCCCCCCCCTCCTTCTTCAGGGGGTCTGGGATGGAAACTGTACAGGGGTCAAGAAATTCTCAGTGTGTTGAGGGATGAGTTGGAGCAAGAACTCCTCAGCAACTGAGGGATTGTCTCTTCCTTTCTTGTTCTTGCTGGGGCTTTTGGAGGCCATGTGGACCATAAGGTCCATCACCCTGTTGCCGTAGCCAAATTTATTGTCATATCAGGAAATAAGCTTGACAAAGTGGTCATTGAGGGCAATTCCAACCCCAACATCAAAGGTAGAAGAGGGGGTGTCACTGTTAAAGTTGCAGGAAATAATCTGGTTCTTGGTGTAGACCAGGATGCCCTTCAGGTAAGCTTCCACTGTTTGCTTCACTGTCATCTTGATGTCATCATATTTGGCAGCTTTCTCCAGACCGCAGAGCAAATCCACAACTGACACTTTGGGGATGGAGACACAGAAAGAGGTTCCAGTGAGCTCCTATTTAGCTCAGGGATGACCTTGCCCATAATCTTGGCAGTGCCAGTAGAAGTAGGGATGATATTTTGAGCAGTCTCATGGCCATGATGCCACAGCTTCTCAGGGGGATCATCAGGGGCCATTCAGTGATGGCATGGACTGTGGCCATGAGTCCTTCCACCACGTCAAAGTTGTCATGGATGAACTTGGCCAAAAAGACCAACCACTTGGTAATGAAGAAGGAATTTCTGACAATCTTGAGGGAGTTGTCATACTTCTCATGGTTCATGCCCATTCCAAACATGAGGGTATGAGCGGAAGAGGCAGAGACGACGACCCTTTTTCTTCCACCTTTCAAGTGAGCCCTAGCCTTCTCCAAGGTGGTAAAGACACCAGTGGACTCAACAGCATATTCACCACCAGGGTCACCCCGTAAAATGTTGGCAGGATCTTACTCTTGTAAGATGGAGATGAGCTTTCTGTTAATGACAAGCTTCCATGTTTCAGCCTTGACTGAGCCATTGAACTTGCCCTGGGTGGAATCAGGCTGGAACATGTAGACCATGAAGTTGCAGTCAATTAAGGGGTCACTAATAGAGACAATATCCACTCTGCCAGAGTCAAAAGCAGCTGAATGACCAGGAGCCTGACATAGTCAAATCAGTTTGTTCCAATCTTCCCCATCACGTCTTAGGAATGTGGTCTGCATTGCCCAAGAAAGTGTGGATGCCTGCGTAATGGGGAGGAACAAAGAGCCCCCGTCACTTTAACTACCTTTATCCTTCCCAAATAAATGTGGCTGATATTGTATCCTATGATATCTCCTAGTTCTCTTTTATTTATTTCATCCATTTATTCATTCATTCGATAATTATGGAGGGCTACTGTGTGTTTGACACTATGCAAGGCATAGAAGATGCTACTTGTTATCAAGTATTTACATAAATAATTTTTCACTGATGAAGAATTTTGGCAAGATGATAAATGCACTACATTAGGTAGCTTTAAAGCAGTAACAACCTCAGGGAACATTTATTTCTCATTCATATTGCATGTAGATAGCTGGGGTTGGCTACTGTGACTCTATTCTTTGTTCATTCACATTCCAGAATGTGGGCTTAAGAAACAGTCTCTATTTAGGTCCTGACATTCTTGTGGCAGAGGGAATAAAATAAGAAGCTGGGGCGCCTGGGTGGCGCAGTCGTTAAGCATCTGCCTTCGGCTCAGGGCGTGATCCCAGCATTCTGGGATTGAGCCCCACATCGGGCTTCTCCACTGGGAGACTGCTTCTTCCTCTCCCACTCCCCCTGCTTGTGTTCCCTCTCTCACTGGCCGTCTCCCTCTGTCAAATAAATAAAAATAAAATCTTAAAAAAAAAACAAAACAAGAAGCTAATTGGGCAGTGGCTTTGAATACTTCTGCTGAAAGTGATACACAGTTGATTCTCATTATTCCTAGTAGTTATGTTCTACAAAGCCATCACAAACACTGAATTAGCAAATACTGATCTGAGAGTGCAACCAAAATCCATCCCATTTAAGTTATATAAGTGTGTTTGCTGAAATCCTTATAAAATAAGCCCATGTCATCATCAATGAAAACCTGCTCTTCCATATAACCTTCTCCCATATAACACATAGCAGGTATTTTTTAAAAAATTCATGCATATCTTCCTGATCTGCAGAACATGCCCCACTTGCAAGTTCATTTTTTCATGCTGTTTCACCTTTTGAAACATATGATTCAGACAGCACCAGCTGAGAAGGGTTCAATATTTTCCTGACCCTTGTTAACGTGCCTTTCAACAAGGAATCCTCAGTAAGAGAAGCATTCCTACAGAACAACAAGCCAGGAGGGGGTCCCCAAATCTTTATTTCCCAGAAGCAACAGCCCTCTCTTTCTCAGTGAGAAATACCCAGATTCGATGGCCTAGATAAGCTTCTCTCTAATGCAGATGTATAGTTGAAGGTTTAATGAATTGGTGGATTATTGGTGGCCTTAAACTATTTCCCAATAGATCCCCTGTCCTAAGGTAGCACATTTATAGAGCTCGAGCTGGGATGGAGGAAAGACTATGTTTATGTTGACCCACATTGTAAATAGTAGCTAACCTTAGTTGAAATAATACTATTGGTGTTCATAGGATATATAGGCTTTTGAATGCTGCCCTGATTATTTGTTGCTAATATCACCATTACAAGATTGTTTTGACATTTAAATCTTAATAAGTAAGTTGGAAACTGTTAGGTTTACTGGGGGCCTTGGCAAACTGTAATTAGTGAGTCAAATCCTGCTTGTTGCTTGTTCATGTAAATAAATTTTTATTGGAATACAGCCATGCCTTTGTGCTTATGTACCGTCTATGGCTGTCTTCACACTGTAGCAACAGAGTTAAGTAGTTGCAGCAGAGACCGTATGGCCTTAACACTGAAAATAGCTACTGTCTGGATCTTTACAGAAAATATCTGTCAGCCTTGGCCTTGTACTTATGGTAGATGTGTCAAAAAAAAAAAAAAGACATTAATAGTGAAATCATGAAGAAACAGGTTGAAAAAAGAATATCCTTCCACAGAAATTATATTTCCAGGGCTTCTTGCCTGGGTCAGTGGCATTGAATGTAAGTCGATTACAAACTTATGCAAGCAATTAGTGCAAACACATTTATGATAACTGAACATTCTACATTAAGGGAAGCATATGATATTTTTAGAAAGCTGTTATATTTACATCAGATTGGTAGATAATATGCTTGTGAATGGGTTAAATTGAATCGAAATATTTTGACCAACCATTTAGCATATTGATTATCTTTGATTCAACTATTTGAGTTTGGCTAATTAGCACACGAAGAGATCCTCTGCGAGACTTGTTATTGGTGCCGGCTCAGGATTAGGCATAGAACTGTACACTTAAAAAGAGTGGATTTTATTGTGTATAAGTCATATCTTAATAAAACCAGTTTGTTTATTTTTTCAAGTTATTTTTTTTAAAGATCCTCTATCTGCATATTTTAAATTGCAGTAATTAATGTAAGTTTTATGAAACAGCTTTGGACTGCCAGTATCATTGCTATTTAAATGATAACAGGACCCATGGCATTCGAGGTCCAGAAGGAACGATTCAGTTTCTCTCCACTTAAAAAAACATTCTGCCCGAAGAGCTGGTGACAAGGTTTGTTGATCGTACTGTAAGAATATCACCACATCTGCTCGGGAACAAGACAAGCGAGAAGGTGCTGGCCAGGAGACGGACCAAACAGTAGGGAAAAAGAGCTCTTTCCACCTTCAGACTTTATGGGCCGCCCCTGTCTCAGCTAGCACACGTCGGCTTTCCGAGGAATCTGGTCGGGTTTTGTTTTCACTATAATTAACCATCTGACAGAGAGGCTGCAGAGATGGAGAAACCGAACTGTCACCAGCCTCTCTCTGTGACTGCGGAGTACCCACGTTCAGGAGGGAAAACACAAAATTTGCCATTTACCTGAAAGCCACCTTTGTTTAGGCTAGCTTGATAAATAACCTTTCACTCACAGAGCACTGATTCTCAAAAATAAAAGAAAGGGCAAATTTTAGATTGACTGTTGAATACTGTATTAAATGATGGTGGCCAAAGGGAAACATCGTGCTTAGATATTTATTACATGATATTTCTTAAGTTATCAGGTTAAAAATAAGTCCCATTATACATCTTCTGGACATACCACAAAGGTTTTTTAATCTTTTAAATTTTGTTTTGTTGGGGTTTTTTTAGTTAAATTTGCACTTATCACAAGGTCATAGAGCGTTTCTCAAACTACATATGGTAAAGAACCTCAATACAAATAAATAATGGTAATGAACTATTAATACTGAAAATAATGAGCTTTAAAAACTACAGCGAACCTGGGAGGCAGTCCTGTTAGGCAGATTTTGAGTGCTGATCGATAAACACAGTACAACATTACTGGAATCAGTCTAGGAAAGGTAATAAATTGGTCCTTATTCTGCTGAAATTGTCAGCACCCTCTAGTGGAAATAAGTTTTTGAAAAACCACTTCTTAAATGCGCGGATATATTTTAACCATTTTTGCATAGATGTATCATCAGTCATCAAAAGCTGGCAGTTACAGAAACTAAAGCTTTGAGACAGTAATAAACATTGTACTATTTCATTTTATTGTATTAAATCATTGTAATTCCTTTAATATGATTTGTTGTTTCATTCAGAAAAACAACACAAAACAGAACAAGACCAAAAGGAAACTTAAAAGGAGAAGGGGACCAGAGACCAGGAACTCTCCTACAACATCTCTGCTTTGTGCAGTGAAAATAAAGTCTAAATGAGGGTTTCTGCCTTTACGTTTCATTAATAAAAATTCAAGTTATCTCTGTTCTCACTGCACTAATATCTACAAATAATTAAAGAACAATATTTTCACCTTCAATTGGTGCCGGGCACCAAATGATCAGCGTAAGGATGCTCCCATGTCTTCTAGTTCTGCCTCTAAAACCAAAAGGGAAATATGCAAACTGAAACCCTCTTCAATATTTCTTTAAAAAAAATGCTCCAGGATCTCCACTTTATTCTATTTTTATTATTTTTTAAAGATTTTATTTTTAAACAATCTGTACACCCAACGTGGGGCTCAAACACACAACCCCAAGATCAAGAGTCATACTCTCCACCACCTGAACCAGCCAGGTGCCCCAGAAACCCTCTTCAACTTTCCACATTAACTTGGAGAAGTGTCTTTTCAGTAATAACAACTGTATTATAAGTCTCAGTCCAAACTCTGAAATTTTTAAATTAGTAAAGTCCTATTACTGTGTTTATTAAAATATAAAGTTATAAATTGTTAATGTCTTCCTTTTAATTTTTTCACTTTGGTTGATTTAATGGTACTGTGATTTCATCAATGTAATAGCTCAATCCATTTAATAATTCATTTATGGTTTCCTTAAACTTTGTATGGTGTAAAGGCAAAAGCTTTTGTAAAGTTCCTTTTCCCTGGAATGTTTCTCACTTAACTGGCAGCAATAACTATAGGACTATTCAGCTACTCATTTTCCCAAAAAGAATATTTCCTCTTACACAGAGATTTTTTTAAAAGAAAAATTAGATGCGTTTGAGCATGACTATGTATGATAGAAAAATATTAAATTGTAAGTATTTAAATTCTCTTCTCTACCTGCTGAGGAGGAAGGAATCTCTATGTTGTTTAGCGATGAGCTTTGTGTTTTTCTATAGGGTAAAGCCTGGAGATAAAGAATTGGATAAGCAAAATTACTCTCTGTGAGGAAAAAAAAAACGATGAAAAAATACAAAGAAAAGGACCCGGAAAGGTGACAAAGCAGCACAAGCGATCAGAAGAGCAAAGGTAATGTAGAGGACTGCAGTGTTCTCAAACTTAGACAGGCATCAGGCTCACCTGAGAATTTAAGAAAATAATAATTGATTTTTTAAATGAATGTTTAAGACACAGATTCCTTGGCTCTACCCCCAAAGTTTCTGTTTCAGTAAGTCTCAAGCATTGCTTAATAACTTGCATTTCTAACAGGTTCCTGAGTGATGCTAATGCCAGAAACCAGAATTTAAGAACCACTGTTATAACGGATATGTAGGAAGTTTTGCTTTGGTTTGTATAGTATAACTTTCCATCTGACCAACCATCTCGGTTAGTCTGGAACTGAAGGATTTCCTGGAACTTGCAAGGCTACCACTGGAAAGTCTTCAACACACCAAGAAGACTGGTCACCCTACATCATACTTTGAAGACAATACTTTGACAATTTTTCAATTATTAGAATTACAATCTTTAGGGAAACTCACTGTTTGGGAATGAGTGTTCTGCACAGAGTTCATACACACAGTACTATGTGAGTTCATCAAGTCAGAAATGTCAGAATTGATCAGGATGGGCTAAGTTTTATGGCAGTAATAAATGCAAAATCTGAATGGCTTAAACCAAAAAATGTTTATTTCCTGTGCACACTACCTATCCTTAGAACTCCAACAGAAATTGCCCATTTTTTGCCTAACTTTTTTTTTAAGACTTTATTTATTTATTTATTTGAAAGAGAGAGTGCGCTAGCAGGGGGGAAGGGAGGAGGAAGAGGGAGAAAGAGAAACAGACTCCCCTCTGAGCAGAGAGCCCGACTCAGAACTCGATTCCAGGACCCTGGGATCATGACCTGAGCCAAAGGCAGATGCTTAACCGACTGAGCCACCCTGGTGCCCTTTGCCTAACTTTTTATATCATAATTCAAGTAGACAGCACAAAATAGAGAACTTAATTGATGTTCAGTATTGATGGAATTAGTCACCCTAGTGATAAGTCTTTTCCACAAAATAAATATCTTTAAGATATTGGGAACAGAGAATATAAGGTGAATATGAACAGTGATCCAGTTTTTAAAGATAAGCCTAATAAAATATAACTTAATTCATCAAAATCCCCAGAGGTAGCTATTTTATTAGGTCTTGATTTAGTGGCAGACCTTGGAAGAGCTTTGTAGGTTATTGGAGATGTGGTAATCCCAAAGTGGATAACTGATAAAGCTTCATCAATTTGTGGATAGTAAAAATAATTTACTAGCAAACTAGTGGAGTATTCTGCGAAGACCTCTATTGGACCAATAAGATTTCTTAGCATTCATGTTTTGCACTAATGGTTCCCAAATCTGAAAATTATTCTTCAGTGGTTTGAGATGGTACCCTGGAATCTAGCTTTTTTACAAAGCTCTCCAGCAGATTTTAATACAATTACTCTGCAAATGTGGACATCTTAAAATGAGACCTATATTTTCAATTTGGTAGATAGAAACATAAAGGGGTAGAACGTAAATATAAGGTTACTGGGACTTAAAAAACACATTCATTTCAGTATAAACTGAGTATTGTTTTAAACCATAAGGCTATGGGGGTTATTTTATTACTGTTGAGCTGATATTCTAATTTCTACCCATGCCTCTGCCACTCATTTCCTATGTGATTTCAGGTAAATCACTTATATTAACTTCAGATTCTTTTGAGAAATGAAATCAAGTAGATTATTAAAGAAGATGCATAACAGTTCTAAACCCCTAAATTTTCTAAAACCTTGAAATTTTCCAAATACCTTAAAGGGATGTGTGTGATATATATATATGGGTCAGGTGTATAATGTATGCTCTTGCTGGCTATTAGTATGGAAAGAAATGTGTAGCATAAATCTCTTGCCTTATTCTACTACCTTCAAAAATTGCCCACTATTTCTGGGTAAGATTGATAGACTGCAAGTTACTGTTGGGAAGGGAGGCTTAAGACATGATAGCCCAAAATGTGAAAACTTGGCATATTGAATATTTCAAGCCAAAGGAATTTGAGAAATGGCATATACAGGAAGGAGGTTTTGATCTTCCAATGAAGCAGATCATAAACCCTAGGGAGGCCTTTCTGACCTGAAGCAGGTCATAAAACGAGAGGTGCCCTTCTGATACCCAGAAGAAAGAAGTATACTTATTTTTGAAGTCGACGAGAATACAAAAGAGTCTGAATGAACAGGGCTTGCTAAGTTTCCTCCGGTTTCCCACACTTACCTCATACCTTTTGTCTTATCATATCCTTTCACTACTTTCCACTCTTCATTAAACCTAGCATAAAAATACTCAGGTTGAACTATCTTCTTTGGGTTTTCATTTCCATATGAAGGTTCCTATGTCATGTAAAATTTATATTAAATAAATTTGTATGCTTTTTCTCTCTAATCTGTCTTTTGTTACTGAGCTCTGAGTTGAGAATTTAGAAGGATAGAGGAAAAAGATCTTTTCCCACTCCTACAATATATATGTCACAGTTAAGTAAGTCATGGGATCTGGCGCTATTGCTCATAGACCATATCAGCTTTTTGAAGGCTAGATCGTTTGGACATGATCTCAAATAGGTGAGTATACTATGGACTCAATAATAAAATGGAGATAAGAGGGAAAAGCTAAGCATCACATCAAAGCAGGATTCTGACATGATTTTAGCCCAGTGGTTTAAATATGTTCCCATCCTACCTCTTATTCATCTTTATTAATGAGGAAATAGTAGAGACTGAATAGGGATGCAATTTAATTTGTCCAAATTGGGACAGTGTGAATTAGCTTTGACCCAGAGAAAAAGCTAAACTGAGAAACTTGAGGTTTGTAACACTAAACAAATCCTCTCTTTTCTGATGCATTCCCACCAAAGATAACCTGAGAGTACCCAAGAGGTTATTTTTCTACAAAACATTGCAACTATGCTCAAGGCAAAATTACAATATATAGTTTATTTTCAGCATTCTTCAAATTCTCTCACCTCCTGCCCCTAACTCCTAATACAATGAATGTGCGAAACCTACACAACCTGTAACAGTCCACGAAGAGGGAGGCGGTGCCAAGGGGGTTGTCTTCAGAGTTTCTAAGTGTAGGGGTTTTTTTTTTTTGAGCTCTTTCCCGTAACTTTCTTAAGCAATCAGGGTGTGCTGAGTCATGCCAATCAGGGCTTTGGTCACGTATCTGTCTACCTATTTGGTCAATATCTCTGTGAAGGTCTTTTTTTTGCTGACATGTGGGGGCTTATGTCTTAATTGCCCCTTGCCCCTGATATTGACAAATGCTTTGTGGTTAATTGTCTTATTTTAGGATGTTTTGCAGAAGTCATTTCTGCAAAGGCTGCAAAGCAAAACGTTAGTGCTGTTCTCTCCCAGCTGCAAAACAGGATGTCAGTGTTGTTTTATTTTATCTGTCCTGACTCCCTATTTTCTTGTCGGGGACCCTGGCCCCGTCTACCTAACTGTCCAACTACCTCCTAACGGTGGGACTACAAATGTAAGTGATACAAACTGCCAACGCTTACTATTTAGTAATAAAAATAAAATACTATGATAGAGATATTAACAAGAACAATTAAACTTGCAGGCACAGAGAAGGCTTATCTAAAATACCCCAAATCCTGAAATAATTGTTTTCCCCAACTCCTTACAGTACTGCAATCTGGTTATCAGTGTGCACTATGATTGCCGATATAACTAAATCCCATTTGAGAGTACTTTTATTAACCTAAAAAAATCCTTGAATTAGTGAAGTTCATTCAGCGGTGAAGGGCCTCTTGGACCTTTAAATTTAATCTGAAAGTCTTAATCTTAGCTTCCATAACCAACACTCCCCTCCCATCCTCCAAAGTTAATGAAATCAAATGCCTTGGAATTACAGGTTTCAGTTCAGGTCACGAGAGAAAAATTGGGGGGAATTGTGTAAATTTTCAGGGTTTGGGGATTGCAAACGTGGGGAAGCGACGCCATCTCCTGGTAAGGGATGGGACCGAGCAAGAAAAAAAGCCGAAAGCAACTTGAGGGCTAAGCAGCTGCAGCTTTCATTTCAAAGCTTCAAGCCGCGAATCTCCGGCGTCCGTAGACTCCAGGATCCGCCCCTCCTGGTGGCTGTGACCACTCCAGTGAGCCCTGCGCAACGTGATTGACAGGCCAACAGTACGGTCCGTTACCTAAACTCTTCACTCCGGAAACAGTGACCGGATCCCTCCGGAAGCTCAGGGTCCGCGCTCTCCCAGCATGCTTTGCTTTCCGGCTATGCTCAGTCCTGTCCGGCCAGTCCCGCCTTGCGCGCCCATTTCGAGCCCGAGTTTCAAGCTCGACTTTGCAGGCTCGGGAACCGGGAACAGATTTTTCAGGACTCGGTTCTTGGGCAGTGGCTATGGGGGCAGGAATGGCGCAGCTCGAGGGTTACTACTTTTCGGCTGCCCTGAGCTGCACCTTTTTAGTGTCCTGTCTCCTCTTCTCCGCCTTCAGCCGGGCGCTGCGAGAGCCCTACATGGACGAGATCTTCCACCTGCCGCAGGCGCAGCGCTACTGTGAGGGCCATTTCTCCCTGTCGCAGGTGGGGTCCCCAACCTGTCCCCACCCTAGGACAGGCCGGAGAGGGCCGAGCCAGCCCCAGCACTACTTTCTTCCACCCTTACCCTTTGGTCCCTTCTATGTACGCTTCCAGCTTCGAAATATGAAAGAACTGTAATCTCTTGTTCCTGTCCCTGAGATCTGTGAAATATTTGTTTAATGAATGAATAGAAGCAGATCTGTGTCCTAAGGAAGTAATGTTCTAAGGAATTAATGCATTTGCTTTACCGCAGGGTACAACCCAGATACCTGGTATGTTTCCCTCTTAGTAGCTGATAATAGCTCCCAGGTTTTCTTCCCCAATCCCTAGATCAGAGGCAACGGGCTGCCCCTTGGAAATGTCAGGAGCCTCACTGTATATTTTGGGTGTGGATACCAAGGGGCAATGGGGGGGGGGAATCTTCAGCCACCAAGAAATGGCAAGTTCCATTAATTATATCCGTGGTGTTCATAGAACCTTCTGTTAACTGGATAAACTGGCATCATGTTTGAATGTATGATTGGCTATGCAAATATAGAGATAAAAAATAAAGTAGATGTATTATCCTTATTCTTCTGGGAAAGCAATATTGAATAGTGATTAAAAATACAAAGTCTGTCAGTTAAAGACCTGATTTTAAATCTCTGTGCTGTTATTTGCTAGTTACTTGACCTTGGACATGTTTTGAGGTTCAGGTTACTCACGTGAGAATGACAGTTTATAGTAGGATCGACTATAGGACATTTTGCAGGATTAAATACAGAGTATATAGCACAATTCTTGGTTCAGTACATGTTAGGTAGAGCATGTGGTTTGATCTCTTTAAATGCTGCTTTCTCTCCAAAACTATCAATTCCAGCCAATGTTTCCGTATTTTAAAACCGGAACATTTGGGATTTAATAACCAAAATACTCTTCAGGGTCTCTGAAGGGTGTCTTGGAAGTGGAAACTGATTTTAAGTTATTGTTGTCTACTGGTTACAGATACGTCTGCACAAAACAGGTACAGAGGCAAAATATAAGCAAAACTTTTCTTCAGAGGAGACATATGATCTGCTGAGGACTTATTTAACCACCGTGTCACAGAATAACTTCCCAGAATGTCTGATTGTTGTTCGAGATGGTTTTTTTGCTTGACCTCCTTGTGTCAGTCCTGTCAGTATTTCATCTTGCTCTTGCTTCATTGTTGGCCTTTCCTTTTTAAGTGGGATCCCATGATCACTACGTTACCTGGCTTATACCTGCTGTCAGTTGGAGTGGTCAAACCTGCCAGTTGGATCTTTGGATGGTCGGAACATGTTGTCTGCTCCATTGGAATGCTCAGATTTGTTAATCTTCTCTTCAGTGTAGGCAACTTCTATTTACTATATTTGCTTTTCCGCAAGGTACAACCCAGGCACAAGGTATGTTTCCAAAATAATTTATTACAAGTTTATATGTAGTCAGGTACACAATTTTCATAAATTGGTTTTATGGGATTTGGTGAAAAGTATCTTCAACTCTTAGTGTGTGTGTATATTTTGTTAAGATAAAAAGCAAGCCCCCACCCCCATTTTTGAAAAAATTTGTATTTAAATACTTGAATAACTTACTTATTTGTAAAACCTGAAATAAATATTTGTGAATATTTATGAGTTCAGTAGATGTTTATTGTGCTTATTATGCATGCTAGGCACTAAGACCACAGAAATAAATAAGGCATTTTTTTTTTTTTAAAGATTTTACTTATTTATTTGACAGAGATAGAGACAGCCAGCGAGAGAGGGAACACAAGCAGGGGGGAGTGGGAGAGGAAGAAGCAGGCTCCCAGCGGAGGAGCCTGATGTGGGGCTCTATCCCATAACGCCGGGATCACGCCCTGAGCCGAAGGCAGACGCTTAACCACTGTGCCACCCAGGAGCCCCAGGCATTTTTTTTTTCCTTACCAAACTTTTATCTTCCTTAGGGAAGACAGAGGAATACCTATATTTACCTCAGGAATTTTGAGGTGGATTGCCTGGCTTTGAATTCCATCCTTTACAAGTTTTGTTACTTTTAGCAGGTTACCCTTAGTGACTCCCATGTCCTCATCTATTAAATGGGAATAATATACAGTCTGCATCACAGGACTGTAAGGTCTACGGGAGCTTAATAAATTGCTTAGAACAATGCCCGATAGAACAGTAAGGACTCAATGAATAGTAATTATAATAATTATTTTTAACTTAAATGATTTTAATAGTGTAAATTGTGAGAGGGAAATTGGTAAAAGATGCTATGAGGACACAGAAGGAGTAGAGGAGCACTTATTTTGCAGGAAGATGTAAGGGTGGCAATGGGTAAGACTTCACAGAAAAGATGGTACCTGAGCTGAATCTTGATGAACAGACAGGACTGTAGGTTGGGGAATGAATCCTGACAGGAGAAAAAGGGTAAGCAACGGTAGAAAGCAGTTGAGCAACAAGATGCAGAGAGAATTGCTATTTGTAATCACAAGATTATAAAGTATAAGGATGTGAAGCTGGACAGGTAGATATGGGTGAAGTCATGAATGTCCTTATATTGTCATGGAAAGGATTTGAACTTTAGTCAGTGATGAACAGCCTTTAATTTAACCAAGAGAATGGCATGGTCTGATTTGGTGATTTAGATTAAGTAGAGAATAAAATTTCAGGAGATAAGAATGCTTTCAAAATGAAAAATTTCTGTGAGAAATGCCAAAATAATTTAACTTTAGACTGGGCCCACAAAAACCCTGTAAGTTCATCATGAAACGGTAAGATCATTGGGTATAGTAGTATAAATGCCATATACATATTTATATTGTCTCGAATGTAGAGTTTTGAAGTGGTATCTTTAAATGAAATTGATGATGATGGCTAAATAAATGTTCATTGGAGGCACTAAGACTTAAGTTCAGGGAAATGCAATCATGTGCCCTATGTCCCAGTCATCAGCATGTTCCTTATAGAATTTAGTTGAGTGTTATCTGCACAATACTCCTTAACTATTTGCTGAATGACTCAAAGTATTTCAGGACATAGAAACTTTGGCATACACTTGTATCTTCTTCATGGCTTCCAAACCATATAACTAAAAGGTACCAGAAAGCATACTTACAAATGTATACTGTGTTTTTGCAAAACTAGAAGTAAGATTAATATTGAATAATTTTACTCAAGGTTCAAATAGTTTTTGTGTTTTTAATTAATCTCTTTGTCAGCTCAGCAGAAATGGCATATTTGTTTTATCATGAAAATAATTTTACATGTGTTTTCTCTTCCCCTTAGGCTGCCTCAAGTGTCCAGAGAATCTTGTCAACATTAACATTAGCGGTATTTCCCACACTCTATTTTTTTAACTTCCTTTATTATACAGAAGCAGGATCCATGTTTTTTACTCTTTTTGCCTATTTGATGTGTCTTTATGGAAATCATAAAACTTCAGCTTTGCTTGGATTTTGTGGCTTCATGTTTCGTCAAACTAACATCATCTGGGCTGTCTTCTGCGCAGGAAACGTCATTGCACAAAAATTAACTGAAGCTTGGAAAACTGAGCTACAAAAGAAAAAAGAAGAGAGGCTTCCCCCTATTAAAGGACCATTTTCAGAATTCAGGAAAATTCTTCAGTTTCTTTTGGCTTATTCCATGTCCTTTAAGAACTTGAGTATACTTTTCCTTTTGACCTGGCCCTACATCCTTCTAATGTTTCTGTTTTGTGTTTTTGTAGTTGTTAATGGTGGGATTGTTATTGGTGATCGAAGTAGTCATGAAGCCTGTTTACATTTTCCTCAACTCTTCTACTTTTTCTCTTTTACTCTCTTTTTCTCGTTTCCTCACCTACTGTCTCCTAGCAAAATTAGGGCTTTTCTTTGCTTAGTTTGGAAACGTAGAATTCAGTTTTTTGTGATTACCTTAGTCTCTCTATTTTTAGTTTGGAAATTCACTTATGCTCATAAATACTTGCTTGCAGATAATAGACATTATACATTCTATGTGTGGAAAAGAGTTTTTCAAAGATATGAAGTTGTGAAATACTTGTTAGTTCCAATATATATATTTGCTGGTTGGAGTATAGCTGACTCATTGAAATCAAAGTCGATTTTCTGGAATTTAATGTTTTTCATATGCTTGTTTACTGTTACAGTACCTCAGAAACTGCTAGAATTTCGTTACTTCATTTTACCTTATGTTATTTATAGGCTTAACATACCTCTGCCACCTATATCTAGGCTTGTTTGTGAACTGGGTTGCTATGCAATTGTTAATTTCCTAACTTTTTATATCTTCCTGAACAAGACTTTTCAGTGGCCAAATAGTCAGGACATTCAGAGGTTTATGTGGTAACCTCAGAGATATCTTGAACTCTAAAAATAGGCTTATTATTTAGACATCTCCACAATGAACAACTGAACAGGTAAAAATTATAGACTTTCTTTTAGGCACAATGGTGGTCCACAGATCACATCAGATATTTTGTGTTTTAAACATCAGATATATGTGTTTTAAAACATATATAATAAATCCAAGGAAGTGCTAAAGAACTGAGAAGAGTTTAAGACTTTTTCCATAAGCTTAAATAATGGAAAAATGAAATTTTTTACAGTTGTTTCATGATATCCCTTTGGTACTGCTGGCCACTCAAAAAGTTTGAAAACATTTTATAGGTACAAGCTTAAGAAAACTGAGCGTTATAGCACTGAAGACTTATTTATTAATTCTCTTCAGAAAGCAGTAGCAAAGTATTTGAAAAAATTTACAAATGATCAGGTAATATTCTTGATTGAAAAGTTGCTTAACATTTCAGTATATAATTTTAGTCAAGGCAAAATAGACTCACATAGATAATAAATGTTATAAATTAGAGGCTCATCTAGGTTTATCTTGTAATTAAGTTGATTTTTGTTAAAAGTCTAGAAATAATCAAGCCCTTTTATTAATTATTTATTTATTTTTTATTTTTTGAGAGAGAGAGAGTGTGCACGTGAGTGGCTGGGAGAGGGATGTGGGGAGGGGAGGGCAGAAGGAGAGGGAGAGAGAGAATCTTTTTTTTTTTTTTTTTTTAAAGNNGATTTTATTTATTTATTTGACAGAGATAGAGACAGCCAGCGAGAGAGGGAACACAAGCAGGGGGAGTGGGAGAGGAAGAAGCAGGCTCATAGCAGAGGAGCCACGTGGGGCTCGATCCCACAACGCCGGGATCACGCCCTGAGCCGAAGGCAGACACTTAACCGCTGTGCCACCCAGGCGCCCCAAGGGAGAGAGAGAATCTTAAGCAGACTCCATACCCAGTGCAGAGCTCGATGCAGGACTCAGTCTCACAATGCTGAGATCATGACCTGAACTGAAATCAGGAGTTGGGCACTTAACCCACCAAGTCTCCAAGCACCCAAGTAATTCTTTTTTAAAAATATCTATATGAGTAATCTCTACACCCAACGTGGGGCTCGAATTCATGATCAAGAGTGACACACTCTACTGACTGAGCCAGCCAAGCGCCCCCCCCTTTCACTAATCCTTAGTATGAAATGTATGATGGTCAAAGAAAAATTATGTCAATGATAATACCTTTTAAAAGGGATTTTCTTTCTGAAATACATTACTGTATAGTATCATATGGCTGCCATAATATAACCACAAACTTGGTAGCTTAAAAAAATGTCTCTCAGAGCTCTCGAGGCTGGAGGTGTAAAATGAAGGTGTTGGCAGGGCTGGCGACTTCTGGAGGCTCGGAGGGAGAATCATGCTTCTCATGGCTGTCTGCAGTTTCTGCTGTTCCTTGGTTTACAGGCGCAGCACTTTGGTCTCTGCCTCTGTCTTCACATGGTCATCTTCTCTTTATAAGGACATTGTCATTGGGTTGGGGTTTTACCCTAACCCAGGATGGTTTCATGTTGAGACCTTTAATTAAATCTACAAAGACCCTTTTACCAATAAGGGCACATTTACAGGTTCCGAGTAAACATCTTTTTTGTGGGATACTTTTCACCCACTGAAGTTACCAAAGGATATTTTAGGATAAACCTCATAAAATTTGTAGGAAATCATTTCTTTGCTGAGATATTTTGAATTATGTCTTTACTGAAAGGTAATTCTGAGATAACATAATTACAGAAGAAAAGGTAATTGGTATTTGATTCCATTATCCAAAATAGTTAGAATTGAAAGGAAGTTTAGAAATCAATTGATCTAGTCTGATTTTGTAGATTAGGGAGCGACCCCTTGGATAGGATTTTTTGTGTGAGTCTTTGGATTCTGTGTCTGCTGTTTCATGTACATTCATTGGGTTGTCATTCCATTACAGAAAAGTATTATTTGGACATGTTAACTTTGACATGCAAACTTAGAACTGTAAATGCAATTTATCTTTTAATCCCACTTTACATTTGTAAATGTAAAAATAACTGAACAAATTGCTTTGTCTTTACTGTTGGATTGTGCTTTCTCTGGGCTTTAAACAGTGGGTAGTTGTGGGAAGTACTCTGCATTTGCAAATATAAAATTGTGCAGGTGAAAATTACAGGTATAGTCTTGAGTAATAAGTACCCGGAAGTTTTGTACTCTGTTCAGTACTTAGAAAGTAGATTGACTCTCTAATTGAAACAGTGATTGTTGACAGATGTTTTTGCTCATTTTGTTTTTTGGTAATTAGATAAGAAAACACAAAGAAATTATTATTTTATAATGGAGATCTGAGTTCCAGGACACCAAAATAAATAACTTCCTTATCTGTTATTATTAATGCAAGGCATTTGTGATTAGGAATATTTCGGAGATGCAAAAACTTTCCCTCTAATCCATTCTGGCAAACAGGAGGAAACCATTCCACTCCATAGATTGGAGGTATCACTCACTGTTCCAGTTCATTTGTAAGTGTTGAATTCCTGCTAAATATTTTAAGAGAGAAAATCCACTCAGTGGGTAACAGGTTAACCTTCTGTGTTTTCCATAAAGTATATAAAATACAGTACTTAACATTTTAGAAAACAATACTGTGAATTAAAAGGTGCTGTGGAGTGTAGCTTTTAAAAACATCCTAAGTTGCATTTGCGTTTTGAATGTTTTTCAAGAACTATCGAATACATATTTTTGACATTAATTTTTAAAAAATGTAATTGAATTTCTTGGTTAAAAGGTGATTATTTTAAAAAAAAAGTATTGATAAGTTGGAGAGCCTGCAGAGCCTTGCAATTACTGTTAAAGTCTTTAAGTATCATAAAAAGATTTAGTCCATAAATTTTTAAGCCTTGTAATAAATATTTTTGAACTTTTTATACCTTACATGAAATTCCATAAAAAGTATTTCCTTTGTATGATGTTAGTAAGCTTGCATTGTGCTGTGTGTCTCCTCACATATTATTTATGTTTCCTTTTAGTGGATACCTAGAAATCTTTTTAATGTATCTGACTATGTTTTTAAATTATTTGAAAATAACAGTGTTCCTGAGCTTAAACAGAAGGTCATTTTGGTAAAAGAGAAATTATGTTAGTTCCCTGGCCTCTTCTTCTTCCTTTTTTTTTTTTTTTAATGATTTTTTTTTATTATATTATGTTAGTCACCGTACAGTACATCCCCGGATTCTGATGCTCTCCTTCTTCTTCCTAAAGTTATTTCTGGAATGTGCTTAGTCTGTCATGAAGTACATTAATATAAGTGGCTTTAATGCAGTTTATTTCTAATAGATAAATTGCTTAATGTAGTATATTTCTAGTTTGAATTTAACTGCCACTGTACTTGACTTTTTTTTTTTCTTAGTAATTGTGTGAAGACGGGAGAGGAGAAGAAAAGAGATCCTCATTTTTATTATACTCCCTAAATAGTGGACAGTTATTTTAGATGAACATTTAAGTAAAATATTGATATGAAAAATGAGTTCACATTGATTAGGTTAGAGAGCATTTATTATCTTTGAGGCAATTAGAATTTCCTTAAGTGAAACAAGAAAGAAGTATCATGCAAATAATATGAGAAAGATTCTTCGAATGGAAATTTAAATCTGACTTAGGAGCCATGGGCTTGTAGAAAAAGCATTTAACATGAAAGTTAGGATTTCTGTATTTGTGGCTTTAGAATCAATAAAGCAAGTGATTTAATCTTTTTTCCTTGTTTCAAATGAGAACAGTATTTGTCCTGACTCTGGTTATTCTAGCCTGACTTGTCTACCCCTATTTCAAAATTAATTCAGCCCTCACCATATATCCATAAAGTTCATAAATATATCATTTAGTAAATGTCAAATAAATGTATGCTGAATGAAGTTTTTAGTATAAAAGTGAATGTCCTAGAAAAACATACTATATAACCATAAGCTAATTTTAGGAAATAAATCACATGCTTCATAATGAAAGCCATCCTAAACTTTTTTCTGCCTAAATTTTCTGACCTAGTTTTAAATTTTTTATTTACTGTAGTGTTTAAAATTTATACATGTATCTACTTGTAAATATGTTATATGTTGTTATTATAATAGGATGTGATTTCAAAACTGTTACTGTTTATTTAAAATAAGAAAAATAACTTTCAACCATTAAAATACAATAGCAGTAGAACTTCTGCTTATTAAACTTTTAAGGGAAAAGAGATTTCAGCCAATTATGAATAATTTGTGTTATTTTAGTTAAGCTGCATTTTAGCGCTTTAGAAATAACTGTCCTTTTTTATTTAAGGTACATTTTTATGTATTTAAATGTGGACAATATGACAAACATTTCCAATATATTAAAACTTGTATAGCTGAGAAAATTATAATAAAAATGGATAGATGATGTATTTTTTAACTTATCCATTAATCTAACACTAAATTCTTTAACATTTGGAAATTATTTCTAGGGTAAGAAGTGTTGTCACAATGAAGAAATTCAATAATATCATTATATTTTGTTTGTTAAAAGTTAGGCATTTGATGAATTTGTTAGTTTGAGCCCAGTGTGTCACCATCAGATAAAAAGAGATAACTATTTTTCTGAGGAGATAAATATTAAGTGTCATATTGATTTTTTTTCACACTGACTGAAACTTTATCATGATTCAGTTCATTTGAACAGTTGGGGTTGGGGGGACATACAAAATGAGGAAGAGAGGAAGAAAACTAATGGTAACTAATAATTGCTGTCATTTATTGAGCACCTACGATGTTCTAGGCATTATATTGGCTAATTTATAAACATTATCTCATTTGATCCTATTCATATTTTTATGAAGCATTTACTGATTTCTCTTTGATTGCTGAAGAAACTATAGTTAAGGCAGATATCAGGCAAGTCGCCCAAAGTGCACGCTGTCACTTAAGAACATAGATTGGCCTGACTCCCAGCCTGTGAGTTTTTAACTGAGATTCTGCCTCACTGAGAAAATTTTTCATTAAGAGAAGTAAAATATGGAGAGAGAGGTGGTAATCTGTCTTTACTCTGCATTAGCCAGAACATTCATGACCTATTGTTTTTTGTATGTAGTCATTTTTAAAAATGCTAGCAGCTGTTTAAAAGAGCACAGATAGTTGTAGGAGAAATGGCTTTTAAAAGAATATATAGGTTGTTTAACTTGGAGAAGTAGACATCCTACAACTTCATAAGCTCTCATAATTGAAGAGTAATTATTTAGAAGAAGGATTGGACTAGTCTTTATTCCCTGAAGTTTATATCAAGGGCCAACAGATTTCAACTGATAAAAAAAGTACATTCTCTAATTGTTTCGTCTCTGTCTGGGAATGATTCCAGAAAAAAGTAAGTTTCCCCACTCATTGGCAAGATTTCTGTTCATCAGGAAGCTTCGGAAGAGATTCAGATAGTAAGTAGAGTAAAATGTTTTCTTAAGATGCCTCACAACCTGATGATTTGAAATTCATTAAGTTTGCTACGACTAATGTATTTTGCATTAATTGATAAGTCATGGTGAAGTATTTCTGGTGAATTGCATGCTGTCTTTAATGTATTTTAAATTTCTGAACAAAAATTGTACTTTTAACTGCTACCTTGTTTAGAAATAAATTTGAGATACACTTTTAGCTATAGTGTTTAAGAGTACTGCTAATGTAGTTTAAATTTGTTTTCTATTTTTTTAAATCCCCTTTACATTAGTGAAGAGAATGTGCTTCTATTTGAAAAGGATTTTCCTCCTCAAGATAAATAGGGCGAGCGCTATCTATGAAATGTTTTTAAATGCAGTATCCACTAGGTGGTGATATTGTACTACATTTCTGAGTGTTCTGGTAATGAAACTTTCTTAATAATCTGAGTTAACTTTTTTTATAGTTTTAAGTTTTGAACTACAAAGTAATTTATAGTCATCCATGTCTATTTATTATAATGTTATTCACAATATTTTCTAAATTATATGAAGCTATGGTAAATGTAAAAAACAATCATTTTTGTGTTTTGTAATCCTGTCTTAGATGATTTAACCTAATCTCTCTTTCCATATGGCATTCTTTACCTCATATGGTGTAAATGAGATCTTTTCCCACAATCAGTGAATGATGATGGTGACAAATTTGAAAACTCCTATATCATCGTTTTAAGTGCTTTACTCACATTATTTATGAATTGTAACAACCCTGTGAGATCAGTACTATTTTTATTTTCACTCTATACATGAAGAAACTGAATGTAGGGAGATTAAGTATTTTGCCCAAGATTGCAAAGTAACTGGCTGAGCTGGGATTCACATCTAGCCAGGCTAACTCCAGAATCCACATTAACTGCTATCAGTTGATGGGGGAAAGGGTGAAAGTCATCAAGTCTACCTTCAAGATCAAGTCTACCTTCAAATAATAGCATTTTAGAAAGAAAAACATGAGGAATGTGGTTATACTCCCCTGATTTTATAAGTCAGGAATGTGAGGCCTGCGCTAATTTTTGCTATTCTAGAGGCAGATTATCTTCCGTCTGCCATGTTCTCCTCCATTTCTGTTTTGCTGATGGTGGCTCAGAGTGAAATATGTATGTACTTATGAATTTAAGGGAGGGGAAAAAACAAAACCCCCTCAGGACTGGAGTCTTAGCAATATTTACATTGAAATAAAGACCTTTGTTTTAATTAGATGATTCTAGCTACCAAATGGAGGAGCATAGTTGTTTGAAAATTATTACTTAGTTTCTCCAAAGAGACTCTCATTTGGAAGCAAATTGTCAGTCAAACATGACATACTTTGGAATTTTTTAAAAAAATTTGACTGGAAAAGCTTAATTTTTAAAAAAAAAACCTATAAATACATATTGTAGATGCTTTTAAGTTTTATATTTTGTTAGATGATCGTGCTGTAAAATGGAAAAGTTTATTTGACTTCTACAATTATATGGTGGTTTTATGTCCTTTAAAACTGATTTTTAAGTAAATCTATTTATAAAAATAAAAGATAGGCTTTTGTTTTCTTTTTTAAAAAATTCAGATATCATGGTTTCATTTTGCTTGTAAATAAATTCATGTTTTATAATAATTGATCGTGTCTATTTAACATTCTCTAATTCTAAACTGTTTGCAAGCAGCTCATTCACTGTACTACTAGCCATTTTTCTTTGCCTACCACCCACCATTCCTACATTTTATTAGTCTTAAAATGATAGAACTGAATAACATTTGTAAGCATCTGTAATGAATGCCCCTCACTAGCTTGGATAAGTATATAATCTTCCTTTTATTCTCATAGTAATGGAATGCAGTTAAACTGGATGCAGTTAAACTGGACAATCACCTTGAACTTGTAGAGGTTTGGGTTTCATTGTTAGTGTAGGTCTTTAGAAAGCCCAGAATGCTTTCCAAGCACCTTTAACTTGGCAGGACTCAAACCCCAAATTTTGATCCCTTGTGGTAAGGAGACAAGATCCCTGCTCTGTTAGATGTCCAGTTCTTACTTATCACTGGGCTTCTTGGAGTTTCCCCCACGTATATGTCAGCCAACTTATACACAAGTTTGAGGGTTCCTCCTCTATGTCTCCCTCCTTTCCAGGATTTCCCTTCTTCATTTTTAGCCACCTTAAACACCATCCTCCCATACCTGAAGCCCGTGTTGCAGCTTCCTGGGCTCAGAAAAATTCATATAAGCATGAATCTCACCCAGTGGGATCTTCCAATTATCAAATCCTATCCAGTTCCTACCTGCTTTTGTTTGCTCTTCAGTGCTTTTAAATAGATTTTTTTTTCCTTTTTAAGTTCATCCATCTGCAGAAGAGTTAATATGATAAAAGTTCCTCTGACATTACCTGCCCAGGAACTTTGTCTTGTTAATAGTGCCGTGTATTATGTATAGTCTTTCTATTTGTGGATAAGGAAGTTGAGGTGTTACTTTTGCTTTGAAAAACTAAAAAGGAGAGTTTCTAAAAATAGTTGGGTGGGGACAGTAAGTTACAGACTTGTAATATGGTCCACTAATATAGTAAATAATAAAATTTGTAATTAAATCCAATGGCTATTTGAAAGTCCCTTATGTAAGAATGGTATCAAAAACACAAAAGTGACTAATCTATTCCAGACAGGAGTAGCTCACCTTTTAATTGGGAGCTAACTAATGCAAAGTATAATATAATCACTAAGGTGGAGTATAAAGCTAGGTAGTTGACTTGGAAATAGAAACTACATCTGACAAAAATATTTCATGGGAAAAACTACATTTGAAACTATTTTATGGGGATGGGTAAAGATTGTGAAAAACATTCCAGGCACAATAAAGGGGCATGGTCAGATATTGCACAGTAAAATTATCCCACTTGAGCAATAGGTGATGACAATGGTGACCAACATTAATGGAGCGCTTGCTATACACTAGGCACTAAGTCTAAGTCTTAAATATGGACTAATTTTTTAAGCCTCATAATAACTGTGAGGCAAATGCTATTATCCCCATTTTATTGATGAGGAAATTGATAAAGGAGGAATTGAAACTTTGCAAACCTAGGAAGTGTGGCTCCAGGACCACCTGCCCTTTTACACAGGATGCCATACTAAATCTCTAAATTTGTATAATCTGACAGCATGTGCTTCAAAGGAGTTGAGATTATTTTTATGTATAAAACAATGTTCTGCTATATGCAATGAGGAGCCAAGAGAACACACATCCTACAAACAGACCCTGTGATAAGTGGGGCTGGAGGAAAAAGAGCTATTTAAGGGAGGATAGTCAGAAGATGAAGATGAAGGGAATTGCCCTATGGCACCTCCTTAGATCCTGTTATACATAGTACAGGGACTAGGGAGAAGGGTATTCATTTTTTTTTATTATTATTATGTTCAATTAGCCAACATATCATTAGTTTTTGATGTGTTTGACGATTCATTAGTTGCATGTGATGGTGCTCATCAGCATACTTCCCTCCCTAATACCCATCACCAGGTTACCTCACCCCCCACCCCCTCCCTCCTGTAACCCTCATTTTGGTTCCCAGAGTCCAGAGTCTTTCATGGTTTGTCTCCCTCTCTGATTTCTCCCTCTTCAGTTTTCCTTCCCTTCCCCCATGGTTCTCCATGCTATTCTAATGTTCCACATATGAGTGAAACCATACGGTAATTGTCTTTCTCTGCTTGACTTATTTCACTTAGCATAATTCCCTCCAATTACATCCATGTCGATGCAAATGTTGGGTGTTCATCCTTTCTGATGGCTGAGTAATATTCCATTGTATATATGGACCACATCTTTATCTTTCATCTGTTGAAGGGCATCTTGGCTCCTTCCACAGTTTGGCTATTCTGGACAATGCTGCTATGAACATTGTGTGCATGTGCCCCTTCTCTTCACTATGTATGTATCTTTGGGGTAAATAGTAGTGCAATTGCTGGGTGGTAGGGTAGCTCTATTTTTAATGCCTTGAGGAACCACCATACTGTTTTCCAGAGTGGCTGTACCAGTTTGCATTCCCACCAACAGTGTAAGAGGGTTCCCTTTTCTACACATCCTCACCAAAACTTGTTTCCTGTCTTGTTAATTTTTGCCATTCTAACTGGTGTAAGGTGGTATCTCATTGTGGTTTTGATTTGTATTTCCCTGCTGCCGAGTGATGTAGGACATTTTTTCATGTGTCTCTTAGCCATTCACATGTCTTCTTTGGAGAAGTGTCTGTTCATATCTTCTGCCCATTTATTGACTGGATTATTCGCTCTTTGGGTGTTGAGTTTGAGAAGTTCTTTATAAATCTTGGATATCAGCCCTTTATCCATAATGTCATTTGCAAATATCTTCTCCCATTCCATGAGTTGCCTCTTACTTTGTTGACTGTTTGCTTTGCTTTGCAGAAGCTTTTTATCTTTACAAAGTCCCAAAAGTTCATTTTTGCTTTTTCCCTTACCTTTAGAGACGTGTTGAAAGAAGTTCCTGTGGCTAATGTCAAAGAGGTTACTGCCCATGTTTTCCTCTAGAATTTTGATGGATTCCTGTCTCACATTGAGGTCTTATATCCATTTTGAGTTTATCTTTGTGTGTGGTATAGAGAATGGTCTGGTTTCATTCTTCTGCATGTGGCTGTCCAATTTTCCCAGCACCATTTATTGAAGAGACTGTCTTATTTCCATTGGATATTCTTCCATGATTTGTCAAAGATTAGTTGACCATAGAGTTGAGGGTCCATTTCTGGGGTCTCTAATCTGTTCCATTGATCTGTGTGTCTGTTTTTGTGCCAGTACCATACTGTCTTGATGATCACAGTTTTGTAATATAGCTTGAAATCGGGCATTGTGATGCCCTCAGCTTTGGTTTTCTTTTTCAACAGTCCCCTGGCAATTCGGGGTCTTATTAGTTCCATGCAAATTTTAGGATTGTTTGCTCCAGCTCTGAAAAATGTTGATGGTATTTTGATAGAGATAGCATTGAAAGTGTAGATTGCTCTGGGCAGCACGGGCATTTTCACATGTTTATTCTTCCAATCCATGAGCATGGAATGTTTTTCTATCTCTTTGTGTCTTCCTCAATTTCTTTCTTAAGTGTTCTGTAGTTTCTAGAGTATAGGTCCTTTACCTCTTTGCTTAGGTTTCTTCCTATGTATCTTATGGTTTTTGGTGCTATTGTAAATGGAATAAATTGGAGAAGGGCATTCTTAATAAGGAACATGAAGTTGAGGGGGGCACCCTAAAACATTTGGCCTGTAAAGTTTTGAAGCCAGGAGGAGACAGACATGTAGTCTTCTCAGGAGAAATGTTTCATGAGAGGAAGCAGGTACTATAGCAGTCTTTCTCAGCAAGTACTGGTCAGTGTGCTTTCTTTTACAATCTGTCAGTCTCTAAAAATATGGTGAAAGAACCAAATGTAGATTAAGAAACCTGGCCTGATCTGGAATGTTAACTTTAAGTGATGCCCGTGTCCCTGTTGGTGGTCTTCTGACTGTATGACCAAATACACTGCAAAGTTGCAAAGGTGTGAGGAGGCCCTTGCACTAGGGAGATCCACAAGCAAGGGAGAACTTTCTGATCTAGGAGAGCAATTTTAAATTAACCCATCTAGAAATCTATGCCTTGATCATAGGATTTTGTCCTTTTTGAAATAATGCAGGGGAAAATAACACATTAAGGCTAATCAAGCATAACATTTTAGTATCCTATGAGAATATCTATGTGTGTCCCCTCCAAGCCTCCAGCCATCGCCCCCCCCCCACAGCCCCTTACTGCCCACCTACATATATGTACAAATACTTCTGGGGATGATGAGCATGAGAACTGTAGGAACATTGCCAGGAAAAGAAGGAAGAAGGTGAAGTAGGAAGATGAAGAAAAAATAAGGGCGACCAAGAAAGGGTAGTCCAGAGAGGAAACATTTCTCATATATTGTTGACTCCCAGATTTTCTTTATTAAAATATTTTATTCAGAAGGCTCATTTCTTATGGAATACATACAGAATACCGATACGAAAAGAAAGAATATAATAGGATTTGGGTTGAAAGGCCATACTTATCTCTGCTTGCACAATCAAAATTCAGAGTAATGTTAATTCGTTAGTGGGGATAACTACTGGGCAACTATTAATCCCCTCTGCTAATCTTGTCTTCAAAATGCATTATCCTCAATTGCACTGAAGGTGGCAATCTTGGACATCTTTTCCAGTTGTTAGTGTGACAGGAACTACATACCATTTTTTTTACCTACATAATGTTACAAATACTAATGATTTTTTCATTACTTTTGAAAGACATTCTTTAAATATGTTTAGCTTTAGGCAAGTATTACTTGCTTGTTTTTCAGGGAGCATTCTGGAAATGTGACCAGTGCAAACTTGAATCAGATAATTACAATTGCATTTCATTCCCTATTAAGGATATGTGAAAAATTATATTTTCTACTTTTTTTTTTCATTTGAAATAACAGTCAGAACCTGGACCTTGGACCTTATAAACATAGCTTTCATTCTTGTGAAATTACACACATACATACATATATATATATATATATATATATATGATTTATATATATGTTACGTATGATTACATAATAGTTTTCAAAAGCTTTTGTTGATGGGAAATTCTTGTTTCCCTTCAATCTGGCCATTAGACAAGAAGTCAGCCTGGGGCACCTGGGTGGCTCAGTCATTGAGCGTCTGCCTTTGGCTCGGGGCGTGGCCCGGCATTCTGGGATCAAGCCCCACATCAGGCTCCTCTGCTGGGAGCCTGCTTCTTCCTCTCCCACTCCCCCTGCTTGTGTTCCCTCTCTCACTGGCTGTCTCTCTCTCTGTCAAATAAATAAAATCTTAAAAATAAAAACCAAAGAGAGGTGAAATTCATTTCAATTATTAAAAAAAAAAAAGTCAGCCATTCTCTGACAGCTGTTCTATAGAACTGGTTCCTTGATAAGGGAAGAAAGCAAAGTAATTGTATTTGTATTGCTATAGGAGTAACATAGGAAGGAATGTTTAAAATAGTCATTCATTTTAGATGAAATAAATGCAATTTGGAAGTTTCTGCAAGTCTCCAAATGATTTTCAGTGATATATGATGTGACTTGATAGACTATTTATGGGTCTTCTGGGTTTTATAATATTTGATATTATAGTGGCTCTTTCTTTATGTTAGTTTTTCCATAGATATATATGAAGACTTCCATGTACTATTTGTCATCCAATGATATTTGTCTCAAGAGATAAATAATTCAGTTTGGAAGATCATAAATTTATTAGCATGTGGTCTATGACACTCCAGATGTGCTGTTATTTTTCTTAGTAAATTCCCAGTTAAATATTTATCATTAAACTGTAAGGGATTAGTATAATTTTACTTTCTTCCTACTCTAGTTATTAGCAAATTCTATTTTAGCAAACTCTTATCAAATTGAAATAATTAGCAAATTCTTATCAAATTGAAATAATGGCAGTTTTTGAAAGAACAGTAGTTCATTACGACAAATGATTGGCAAACATGTAAGGAGAATTCTGATCAAATTTGGCTTCTTATTTCTTAATGGTTTAATTTGGGCTTAATATTTGATAAGGATAAATTAATCATAATCAAAATTAGAATTAAAAATGTCCTAGATTATAACTCTATTTTGTAATTATTAAAATAACTTCCCTCTAACAAATAAGGGGGAAATGATTGGATAAAATAAAAATGAACCAACTTTCTATCTACTGTACACTAAGTTCTAATCGATTGTCTTTTGTCTGAAGTAGTAAGGCACCTATAAAATATAGAACACTCAGGCTAGCGTCAGAAGACCTGGATTCAAATCCTGATTCTGCTTTCAACACATGTGATTCTAGGTAGGTGAGCCTACCAAGATCAAATGAGAAAAGGAAATACACATGAAAATGATCTGATTGCTGTAAACACACACCAGTAAGGGATATGTGTTGGTTATTAAATGTGACTGAGGCTGTGCTCCAAATAGTTTGACTTTTATCATATATTTTGTGTAGTGTTAAACAGTGTTAGATAATTGAATCATTACTTACCATCTTCAGGAGTGTCGCGGAATGGTTTTTGACATTATTTAAAATGGAATTTGTTTCTTTAACCTAAAGAGACATGGATTTTGGTAACTTTTGTGACTTCTTAGATACTTGCTATTACAGTTAATGAGCTTGTCTTCTAAAAAGAGCAGTTTGATGTTCTAAAAATGTTACATGTTACTTTTTTTTTTCTAGAATTACATTAGTTGAGCTTTTTTTATGATGTAAGTAAGAGCTAAGGGGAGTCATTGAGAATGGACAAAGAAACATAAATTAGAGGATATTGTCTCCCCACCTACATCATCTGTGACTAAGTCCCAGTGCTCATAAAACTGGAGTGTATGGCGAACCTCATGGAGAAGTTTGACAACAGTTCAACGTCACTGGAGATAAAACCAGAGTTCAAAATATTCACCTTCTCTAGGGTCCTCTATGTCACTTCCCTACACCAAAACCCACAGTGGTTCAAACTGGATCTGTCTGCTTTCACTACCACTCACAATGTACACAATAGGCAGGCTTTCACTCCGAACCACACTAGAACTCACTCAATATGATCCATGAATAATCTCCTTTGACTTCAATACCGATTACTGGTCCAATCAATTATGGCCTACATAGCAGGTTGGTTACATTAAGAACATAAGTCACATGTTGCACCAACTTTATTCAGAAGCAGTTCTCTTAGAGCTACTCTCATAAGAACATCCATGGATTCATCTGGTATAGGAATATACCACTATTTATAACAAACAGAAACATTTTATTGTAATAAACCTAGATGTGTATGTGTGTTTATATTTTCCAAGTTTTTTTCTTAGAGCCCCATAAAAATATAATTACTGGTTCAATCAATAGTCATTTGCTAAGTACTTGAAACTCTTCATTGCTGTAAAAGTATGTATAATTTACTATCAAATGAGAAAATAAGATATAAGAAGATATATTCAGGAAGTCTTCCATGACATTGCTCCCTTCATAACTGAATATTTTTCTGTTTTTCTCATAGTCATCATCACACCATGGAAATTGACAGCTTCCTTGTCTTTATTCCTTACTAGACTAGTATGAGCTTCATGTAGTCAAGGACTGTGTCTGCTGTATTCACAAATGTCAGGCACTTATACGGAAAATATGCAATAAATTGTTTTTGACTGCTTGAATAAATATGAATAACTAGATGCCTAAGGATGCCAAACTAGAACAACTTTATATTCTTTAAATACAGAACTCTAGTCAGATTTAAATCTAGCGACATTCTATGGAATTTTCATTTCCTGATCTTTTATCTGACATTCAACTACCTTGATGCTTAGAGGCCAATATATTTTTTTAGTAGAGTGCCTCCCTAGTTTAAAACAAAAATGACATATAAGATCCTGTAACAGAAATTCAATTATAGCAATATTTATATTATTAACACCTAGATTATTCCTTTTATATAGTTATTGAAATATTTATTTTGAAATACATATCATGTACTATTTAGAAACATATTTACCATTTATTGGGAGATAAGTAATGTTCTAAATAAACATTTATTAGAAATGTGTGTGTTGTGTATGTAGTAACTATAAAAAGAAAATCCTGTTTTTTGATTATTAGAATTATAATATCAGTTTGGTGATTCACGATGATATAAAACATAACCATATCACCAGTGAATGTCTGTCCAATACTATTTAAAATTAAAATATTCTTGCATGTAAATGTGTGGTAGAAAATCAAAGCACAATTTATGGAAAGGGCAATGAAGCTAAAGATAAAAAGCATTGCTCTTTGCAACATCAGCAGTTGTATTTGCAGCGCATGTTTCTCTTGTTATTATCCCATCTTAAAACAATACCCTTTGTCACTCAATTACATTGATAAATTCTTCAGGTAGCCAATTTCACAGCTCTCTCTGAAGATGTGTTACAGCTCTGAGTCACTGAGGTTTAGTTTGAATGTTACGTATTTTCTGTTACACTGATACTTTCCAAATAATGGACCATCATATCTAAATTTTTCTCTTTTCAAATCAAGGCATGTCAAATAATGGTAATGATGCAGCATTAATTTTGTTCTCATTTGTATGCCCAGTGATCTTCTACTGCTTAAATGTGAATGTAATATTTTTGGTGTTACATTTACTGGTGTTGTGGAAGAAAAGGTTTTTGTTTGTTTTTTGTTTTTACATAAATAAATAGGGCTGTTCTTGGATGCATCTTAACATAATGGTGTTCCAACAAAAAACAAAACAAAGCAAAACAGTTCACTCATCTTTGGGTATGCCACTTTTCATTTATGTTAGTAGCCTTGCCAATTTAAATAGACAATTCTTATAATTAATGAGAATGTTCTTGTGCTTTCTAAAAAGGTGACTTAAATCACAATAATTTAACCCATGCATGATTTGATATAATAGGAAGTTATAATCTTTATTAAGCAATTCGATAAAATTTTACATTCATAATCAATACCTTTTTATTCACTCTTACAGATCAAAACATAAAGGGAATATCCAAGAAAGTCAAAATAGTTAAGACAATAACTATTTATATAGCTCATGATTCTGATTAAGTCAGCAATGTGGACTGGACTCAACTGGGTGATTTCCTACTGGTCTCTGCTAGGCTCACAAGTTTAGATAAGCTATTTTGACAAGGAAGGTGGCTAACTGTTCACCGGGGTTGTCGGGATCACTGGGCCGTATGTCTCCAGCAGGCTAGCTTGTGCTTCTTCATATAGTAGCATTGTCAGGTCTCCCAAGAGCAGCAAGAGAGGGCAAGTCACTATGCACAAGCAATTTTCAAGTCTCTGCTTGTTTTACATTTGCTACTGTTTCATTAGACAAAGTAAATCACAGAGCCAAGGCAGAGTCACTATGGAAGGTTACTGCCAAAGTGCTTGGATGGGAGAAGGGAAGAATTTGCAATCACTTTGGATGGATTTTAGGGAAACTGACTTATATACTCCTATGTTGCTGTCTTTTTAAAAGTCTTAATTCATTTGTAATTACAACTGATATTAAACAAGTTGTTGGTAGATTAAACAGCAAATGTTTCTACTCTCTTATGTTGCGCAATCTGGCAATTTAGCTCACTTCCATGATATTAAATACTTTATTTTTATAATATATAAACTTACTTATTCTAGGAATGTCATTATCAGTTCATATTTTTTGGTTCATGGATTGAGAAATCATTAGACATTTTTAGACATTTGGCTCAGACGGTGCTATATGACATTGAATTATGTGATTCTCAATCTCTCAAGTACAAAAAAAAATAGTATCATCAATAAGTCTTGAATTTTGTCCTAAAAGAGTAGATTGCAGCTGTCACAAGAACCCCAAATTTTTCTCTTGGAATATTTTAAATGAATTATTACACTGACCTTAGTAAATAGCTGATGTTATATATATCTAAGTAACTATCTAAAATAATCCCCTTGCGGGTCTACCTTTCCTGAAATGGTTAGTCTGTGTTCTAAATATTTTGGAGTCCCCTTCCTTGGAATTATTTTTAGAATTCTGAAGCCACGTACTTGGAAAACAAAAACAAAAACAGAAAATGTTTCTTTATCACAGAGCCATAAACTACCTGTTTGTTTTTCTTTTCTTTTCTTTTTTCTCTTCCTACTTTCCTGAGTGCGTTCAGTGCTGTCCTTCTGTCCCTGAAGCCAACGTCAAAGGATCCTCAAGAAATGGCCTGGTGGAAATGGACCCTGGAGTTCAACTGAAGCCTGGCAAACCTTAAATGAGTGTGTGATCTTTCTGCCCATTTCATCCATTTCATTCCTTAGCCCCATGCTCCAATGAAAGACTATCAACTGTAAGTAACAAAAACAACCCCAACTTGAGCAAAAACAAAGTAAAACAAAAAGGAATTTATTGGAAGATCAAAGAAAGGATGTTAAGAATTTGAGCCCTTCCTAGAACCTCAGGGGTAGAACTGGGCCTCAGAATTTCTTTCCCAGCATCTTGGTCTCATCTCTATTTCTCTTTGCCTCTTAACATACTGTCTCCTACTGCAGCCAGATTTCTCCACTCAGGCGGGAAGAATGACCAGCAGGAGTTCTCTGTTCATATCATATCAGCGATCACAGAGGAAGGAAGGATTTGGACTGAGGTCTCTTCCATCCATTACCTTTGATTACTCTGGCTCCAGAGCTGGAAAAGCTTATTATCATCATTAAATACAAATTATTGAATTTTACTACATGCCAGGTACTGTTCTGTGAGCTCTCCGTGATTAACTAATTTAATTCTCACAGGAACTATTGGAGACAATCATATGAAGTAGGTATAATTCTGCATTATGTGCATTTTACAGATGAAAGAAATGAAGAACAAAAAGATTAAATAACTTCCAAATTCACACAGCTAGTAAGTGGCAGAGCCATGGTTCAATATGAGGAAGGCTGCTCCTGGGGTGATGCTGTAGTCAGTCTGCCATGGTTTGTATGTTTTGGGCAAGTAGTGGTTGGATGTTTCCCAAGATTCTACTAGACCCATCCTACAACCAACAATGGTTCCCCTTTGAAAAGACTGAATTTGAAATACATTTATAGGTTTTTTGTTTTTTGGAAACATGAAATTTAGGACTCAGAATTAGAAAGCAATTAACCTCAAGTTTATCTGGATAGCTGGGGAATAAAAGGACTAAATATAATTTTGACTGGAGAGTAAATGATCATGTAAAGCAAAGACCTGTCAAAAGCTCTTACAATGGATTCATTCCACCTTGATAATCAAAATTAGCCTTATTTGGGTTTGTGTTATTTCTTGTTCCTTGTGTGGGCATTATCAATTTTATAAAGGGTATTGATTTTACTGTGATCCTATGAAGAAAAACAGCACAAGTACTTTGCACTACTGGGTATAAATAAAACATCCATAAGTAATGAAATGGCATAGTAATTTATAAGTTAAAGCCATACTGTAGGGCAAATTCTTTGAATTATAGAGCAACAGGATTTTGTACCTTTTGAAATATGGTATTGCAGAGCAAGCTAAACTTCCACAAACAAGGGAGTTTATTTTCCTGTCAACTCTTTTTACCTTTGTGGTGTTTTTGATTTTGTTTTTTGTTTTTTTGTTTTTTTGTTTTTGGTCAGCTGATATGTAGCTACTCTATTTTATTTGAGCCACTGAGACCTCCCAAGATGCTCATTATAAAAACTTTTGTTATCAATGAAGAGGCTAGGAAGAGCTTGCGTGTGTTAACAATGCTGTCTCGCTTACTTCTTGCGCTGTTTCACCTTTCCAGGAGCAATGCCTTTTTTTTTTTCCTTAAATCACTGTTCTTAATTAAAGAGAAAATAAAATCCTTTTAGAAACTAGTCATTGATCTTAAGGCACCATAAACAATGGTAAAGAAGAAAACTCTGATCATCCTTAGGTGAATTTTTGACTGAAGACATACTTCTATAACCTCAAGAGACATTATTATCCAACTTTCTACAGAGATGGTGTTGGAAAGGCCAGATGGGTTCACCTTAAGAAGAGAACAATTTTTTGTAAACTAAAACAGCCACATACACATGCTTGTGCAAATCAAAATTAATACAGGACACCAAAGGACATATTTGTAGGCATGTGTCTAGGTGTTCTAATAGTACAGAAATTTCTCCTGTTTTTTCCCCAAATTATTTATTGGTCATGTGCTGTATGCTTTGAGCCATGTCAAATATTGGCCCTGCCCTCAGGAAAAGGAAGAAAGCAAACATTTTTTGATTTACATCTCCGGTCTAGAAATTGTCATTCATTCATTCAATACATTTATTTTCAGAGCAGAGAACTGAGCAGTGAACTAGGGAGATTAAGTCCCTAGTATCAAGGAAATTATGTTCTAATAGAGAAGGCAGAACACAAACAGTAAATAAGATAATTTGAGGTAATACTAAGTGCTATGAAAAAAATTTTAAGTGTGATATGACAGGAGTAAAGAAGGGGACACTTGAAATAGATAAGAACATTTTGGAGAAGAAAATATTTGTGTTGAATCCTGAATGAATTTTGAAGAAGGGAATAGCTAAAGGAAGAGTGTTCCAATATCAGCAAGACAAAGGCTCTGAGATTTATATGCACATTATCTCCTTCAATCCTCACCAGGTTTCTGTGAACAGTATAGTATTAGCCTAACTTTATAGATAGCAAAGAAACATAGAAGTAACTTATATAAGGTCCCTCGCTCCGTAAGCATGATTCCATGGTATGAGCCCAAGATTATCTTGCTCTTTCTGCTACCTATGCTGCTTCATTGGGATGAAAGCACAGACTAAACACATGTAACGGGAAGGAATTCCAAAGGAAAAAGAAAAAGTAGGGCTAAAAGTATTCTAGGTGGTCCTGACTCTTCATTTCCTTTCTACTAAGAAATATACAACAAAGACTTATGCTTGTCCATTTATTGATTCATGCATTCAGTAGATATTTTTGAGGGTCTATAGTTTGACTACAGCATGTGTTAAAAGAGTTTGGAATACGTTTGGGATGAATAGTGTGAAGTACTTCCTTCAAGAATTTGAAAGTGTTTTTCTTCATATATCATTTGGGAATTTTAGCAGTATAATTTGTTCTGCCAAAAGTTACATGGAGGAAAATAAATCATTAGAATTTAAAAGTCTTCTCATCAGTTGGCTGGAATTTGTCTCTGGCATTTAATATGCAACTCAGTATTTGTAAACAAATGAAACCAACCCCTTTTTCTCCTTCTTATGGGTGTGATGAAGAAGGTATAGTTGGGATCTTTTCATTGGGTTATAGAACAAAATAGCATTTTATAAGGTTATGATAGATACAAATATGATTTATAAGACATCTAATTATTTCATTACTGAGGCTATCTCTGAATTCTGAGAAATGCCAAAGGAGAGACTCAAACATCTTCAATTCAGCCTATCTAGGCCTATCATTGTCAATGGATTCTTTTTTTGCTGTGATTTCTGGCTTATTCTGGCTAATGGCTAGGTAGGACAATGGTTCAGCAAAAACAACAAAGGCATGTATTCCTTTTCATTTCCCTTAAATATAAAGATGCCCTTGTGAAAGGAAATTTATGGTTATTTAAGCCAATGCCTGTACTCAGTGTTCAATCATAACTGTTCTCATACCTGAAGTTTCAACAGTAATCTGTGTGTAGTAAGTACTTAATATTGCTCAGTGGAAAGAGAAATGCTGCCACATATTACTGTTTAATTTTTAATGGTCATTACTATCATTATATTTTATTTTGATTTATTATTATGTGGTTTTATTAAGAAGTAAAGGAGCTAGATCATGTAGACCTTGTGGTATTGTAAGGACTTCAGTTTTTACTCGAAGGGGATGAGAAACTATTAGAGAGTTTCAAGCATGAATGCTCTGATCTGACCTATGTTTTCAATAGAACAAGTCTGGCTACTATTTTGAGTATAGGCAGAAGGGTGGATGAGTAGAAGCAAGGACGTGAGATAGCAGGCATAGCAATAATCTGGATGAGATTATTTGATATGTGTTTGGGTAGCAGAATGTGCCAGGAACTAGAATATAGGCATCAAACTGGCATGGACTTGGTTTTTTTTTTTTTTTTTTCCATTGCTATATCCCCAGAGCTTGAAATCATTACTGGAGTATATATCAGGAGCTATAATTCTTGTTGACTGAATAGATAGATGGATAGATGGAAAAACAGACATTTATTTTTACAACTTCTTTCCTCTCCCCAACTGTTTATTACTTAGTTTTAAGTTCTAAGCTACTTTTCTTATCCTCTCATTTAAAAAAAATAAGTAAAAGAGAAACAAGCAAAGTAGCCAAGTTTCTTTTTAAATTTAACTGAATTCAACAAAAACTTTTGAAGTACTTTTATGTGATGAATTATTTGGGACACTAAGGATATCAAGTGCCAACAGAATGTTCCAGGACAGTGAGATGAGATTATTGCTTAGGGTCAGGGCTATGCCACAGCACCAAAATTTACTTTATTTTTATTTTATTTTATTATTTTTTTAAGATTTTATTTATTTATTTGACAGAGATAGAGACAGCTAGCGAGAGAGGGAACACAAGCAGGGGGAGTGGGAGAGGAAGAAGCAGGCTCACAGCAGAGGAGCCTGATGTGGGACTCGAACCCATAACGCAGGGATCACGCCCTGAGCCGAAGGCAGACGCTTAACCACTGTGCCACCCAGGCGCCCCCCAAAATTTACTTTAAAATTAAAATTGCTACATAGGATTTAATTTCCTCCTCAGAAGGGGAATAACCTCTTCAATGAATCAGACTTGCCTTTTTCTGCTTACTGTAAATGGGATCATGTGACCTGAACATTACAGAGTGCCTAAATAGCAGACTATGTTAGAAAAGTTTGGGGGAACAAGGAGCACCCAAGTGTATTTAGTTTGCAACATTTTCTGTAGGGAAGTGGAGAAATAAGACACACACTCACACATGCACTCATTTGGGTATGAAGAAACACTTAATAGATACAGAAGCAACGGATGCCCGGTTGTCTATAGGGGGCAGGAGATAAACTGGATAGACAGGAGTAAACTTTTTAATTGATCTTTAAATATCATTTTGATAATTTATCATCAAAATTATTACCTCTTCAGTAAGTAAATAAAAAACGTCCTTTATTTTTATTAATGTTTGTTTAATTCCAGCATAAAGAACATAAAGTGTTAGTTTCAGGTGTACTATATTGTTCAACAATTTCTATACCTTACTCAGTGCTTATTGTAATAACTGTACTCTTAATCCCCATCACCTATTTTACCCATCCCCTTGCCCAGCTCTCCTCTGGTAACCATCAGTTTGTTCTCCAGAATTAAGAGTCTGGCTTTTTGTCTCTTTTTTTCTTTGTTTGTTTTGTTTCTTACATCCCACAGTAGTGTGAAATCACATGGTATTTGCTTTTTCTGACTGATTTATTTCACTTTGCATTATACCCTGTAAGTCCATCCACGTTGTTGCAAATGGGAAGATTTCATCCTTCTTTATGGCTGAGTATTATCCCATTCATCTTCATATCTATCCATGCATCTATGGATGGACATTTGGGTTGCGTCCATATTTTGGCTATTGTAAATAATGCTGCAATAAACAGAAAGATGCATGTATTTTTTCAAATTAGTGTATTCGTATTCTTTGGGTGTATAACCAGTAGTGGAATTACTGGATCATATGGTATTTCTATTTTTTTATAATAATTTTTTATTATGTTATGTTAGTCACCATACAATATATCCTTAGTTTTTGATGCAGTACTCCATATTGTTTCATATAACACCCAGTGCACCATGCAATATGTGCCCTCCTTAATACACATCACCTGCCTATCCCAGTTCCCCCACCTCCCACCCCTCTGAAGCCCTCAGTTTGTTTCCCAGAGTCCGTAGTCTCTCATGGTTCATTCCCCCTTCTGTTTACCCCCCCCTTCATTCTTCCCTTCCTTCTCCTATCGATCTTCCTACTTCTTATGTTCCATAAATGAGTGAAACCATACGATAATTGTCTTTCTCTGCTTGACTTATTTCACTTAGCATTATCTCCTCCAATGCCATCCATGTTGCAGCAAATGTTGAGAAATCATTCTTTTTGATAGCTGAGTAATATTCCATTGTATATATGGACCACAGCTTCTTAATCCAGTCATCTGTTGAAGGGCATCTCGGCTCCTTCCATGATTTAGCTATTGTGGACAATGCTGCTATGAACATTGGGGTGCATATGGCCCTTCTTTTCACTACATCTGTATCTTTGGGGTAAACACCCAGTAGTGCAATGGCTGGGTCATAGGGTAGTTCAATTTTTAACTTTTTAAGGGACCTCCACACTGTTTTCCAGAGTGGCTGTACCAACTTGCATTCCCACCAACAATGTAGTGAGGGATCCTCTTTCTCCACATCCTCTCCAACAATCGTTGTTTCTGCCTTGTCAGTTTTTGCCATTCTAACTTGCGTAAGGTGGTATCTCAGTGTGGTTTTGATTTGAATTTCCCTGATGGCTAATGATTTTGAACATTTTTTCATGTGTCTGTTAGCCATTTGTATGTCTTCATTGGAAAAGTGTCTGTTCAAATATTCTGCCCATTTTTTGATTTATTTGTTTCACGTGTATTGAGTTTGAGAAGTTCTTTGTAGATCTTGGATACCAGTCTTTTATCTGTAGCATCATTTGCAAATATCTTCTCCCATTCCATGGGCTGCGTCTTAGTGTTTTTGACTGTTTCCTTGGCTGTGCAGAAGCTTTTTATCTTGATGAAGTACCACAAGTTCATTTTTTTTCCTTTGTTTCTCTTGCCTTTGGAGATGCGTCATGAAAAAAGTTGCTGTGGCCAATGTCAAAGAGGTTGCAGCCTATGTTCTCCTCTAGGATTTTGATGGATTCCTGTCTCACATCGAGGTCTTTCATCCATTTGGAGTTTATCTTTGTGTATGGTGTGAGAGAGTGGTCAAGTTTCATTCTTTTGCATGTAGCTGTCCAATTTTCCCAGCACCATTTATTGAAGAGACTGTCTTTTTTCCACTGGATGTTTTTTCCTGCTTTGTCAAAGATGAGTTGCCCAAAGAGCCGAGGGTCCATTTCTGGGTTCTCTATTCTGTTCCATTGGTCTATGTGTCTGCTTTCAATGCTATCCTGATCAAAATACCAATGACATTTTTCAAAGAACTGGAACAAACAGCCCTTAAATTTGTGTGGAAGCAGAAAAGGCCCCGAATTGCCAGGGAATTGTGGAAAAGGAAAAACGAAGCTGGGGGCATCACGTTGCTGGATTTCAAGTTATAACAAAGCTGTGATCACAAAGACAGCATGGTACTGGCACAAAAACAGACACGTAGACCAATGGAACAGGATAGAGAACCCAGAAATGGTATTTCTATTTTTAATTTTTTGAGGAACCTCCACTCTGTTTTTCACAGTGGCTGCACCAGTTTGCATTCCCACCAACAGTGCATGAGGGCTCTTTGCTCTACATTCTGGCCAACACTTGTTTCTTGTGTTTTTAATTTTAGCCATTCTGACAGTTGTGAGGTGATACTGTGGTTTTGATTTGCATTTCTCTGATGATTAGTGATGTTGAGCATCTTTTCTCATGTCTGTTGTCCCTCTATATGTCTTCTTTGGAGAAATGTCTGTTTATGTCATCTGCCCATTTTTAATTGGATTATTTGGTTTTGGTGCTGAATTGTATAAGTTCTTAACATATTTTGGATATTAACCCCTTTTCGGATATATCATTTGCAAATATCTTCTCCCATTCAGTAGGTTGTCTTTTTGTTTTGTTGATAGTTTCCTCCCCTGTGCAGAAGCTTTATTTTGATATAGTCCCAATAGTTATTTTTGCTTTGTCTCCCTTGCCTCATGAGCTATGTCTAAAAAAATGTTGCTACAGCTGATGTCAAATAAATTACTGCCTGTGCTGTCTTCTAGGATTTTTATAGTCCTTAATCCATTTTGAATTTATTTTTGTGTATGGTATATGAAAGTGGCCCAGTTTCATTCCTTTTCATCTAGCTTTCCAGTTTTCCCAACAACATGTATTGAAGAGACTGCCTTTTTACCATTACATACTCTAACTTCCTTTGTCAAAGATTAATTGACTAAATAGTCATGGGTTTATTTCTGGGCCATCTATTCTGTTCTCTTGATCTATTATGTCGATTTTTGTGCCAATACCATACTGTTTTCATTACTACAGCTTTGTAGTGAATCTTGAAATCTAGGATTAGGATACCTCCAGTTTTGTTTTTTCTTTTCAAGATAGCTTTGGCTAATTCAGTGTCTTTTATGGTTCCATACAAATGTTAGGATTATTTATTCTGTTCTGTGAAAAATGCTATTGGTATTGTGATAGGGATTGCATTAAATCTGTAGATTGCTTCGAGTACTATTGACATTTTAACAGTATTTGTTCTTCCAATTTGTGCCTGGGATATCTTTCAATTTCTTTCATCAGTGTTTTACAGTTTTCAGTGTACAGGTCTTTCACCTCCTCAGTTAAGGTTATTCCTAGGTACCTTATTATTTTGGTGCAATTGTAAATGGGGTTGTTTTCTTAATTTCTCTTTCTGCTGCTTCATTATTGGTGTATAGAAATGCAACAGATTTCTATATATTGATTTTGTATCCTGTGACTTTACTGAATTAATGTATCAGTTCTAGTAGTTTTTCAGTGGAATCTTTAGGGTTTTCTACATATAATATCATAATATCATAAAAGGTTTATCAGTGTTGTTGATCTTTTCAAAGAACCAGCTCCTGGTTTTATTGATCTGTTCTATTGCTTCCTGGTTTCTATTTTGTTTATTTCTGCTTTAATCTTTATTATTGTTTCCTTCCTACTACTGGTTTGGTATTTAGTTTGTTTGTTCTTTTCTTCTAGCTCCTTTAGGTATAAGGTTAGGTTGTTTATTTGAGATTTTTCTTCTTCTTGAGGTAGGCCTGCCTTACTATAAACTTCCCTCTTAGAACCAATTTGCTGTATCCTGTAGATTTTGGCCCATTGTGTTTTCATTTTCATTTGTCTCCATTTTTTTTTAAAATTTCCTTTTGATTTCTTGGTTTACTCATTCATTGTTCAGAAGCTTGTTATTTAAACTCCATGTGCTTGTGTTCTGTCCAAATTTTTTCTCCTGGATAATTTCTGGTTTCACAGCATTGTGGCCAGAAAAGGTTCATGGTAAGTCTAATCTTTTTGAATTGTTGATACTTGTTTTGTGGCTTAACATGTGGTCTATTCTGGAGAATGTTCCATGTGCACTTGAAAAGAATGTGTATTTTGCTGTTTGAGGATGGAACGTTCTGAATATATCTGTTACATACATCTGGTCTAATGTGCCCTTCAAAGGCACTGTTTCCTTGTTGATTTTCTTTTTATACGATCTGTTCAATGGTGTAAGTGGGGGTGTTAAAGTCTCCTACTATTATTGTATTACTATTGATTTCTTCCTTTGTGTTTGTTATTAGCTGTTTTATGTATTTGGGTGTTCCCATGTTGAGTGCATAAATATTTACAATTGTTATATCTTACTGTTGTATTGTTCCCTTTATCATTATGTAGTGTCCTTCTTTGTCTCTTATTACAGTCTTTATTTTAAAGTCTATCTTGTCTAAGTATTGCTACTCCAGCTTTCTTTTCACCTCCATTTGCCTGATACATGTTTTTCCATCCTTTCACTTTCAATTGGCATATGTCTTTAGGCCTAAAATGAGTCTTTTGTAGGTAGCATAGAGATGGGTCTTGTGTATCCATTCCATCACACTACATCTTTTGATTAGAACATTTAGTCCATCTACATTTAAATTAATTGTTGATAGGTATGTATTTCTTTCCATTTTGTTACTTCTTTTATGGTTACTTCTGTAATTCTTCTCTGTTCCTTTCTTCCCTTGCTCTGTTCTCTCATGGTTTCCTGCTTTTCTTTAGTGATATACTTAGATTCCTTTTTAAAAAATGTTTTGCATATCTATTACCAGTTTTTTTTTTATTTGTGGTTATAATTAGGTTTATATATAACATCTTGTGTGTATAACAGTCTTATTAAGTTGATGGTAACTTAAGTTTGAATTCATTCTAAAAAAACTATTACTCTCCCCCCCACCCTGTTTTAGGTATATAGTGTCATACTTTACATCCTTTTCTGGGTTATTTACACTTAAGTGGGTGTTATGTAGTTGCACCCATGCAGCAAGGTGAATTTAGGGCTCTCCTACTCCACCACCTTCCCCCAGAAGCCCTTAAAAAACATCTTTTACAAAGCCATGGGGGAGAAAAGAAGAGCTTAGGGAAACAAAGTGAAACAGAAATTGCCTCAAAAGTGTTTATTTTGTCACTTTCCCAACCTTTCTATTTTTTTTTTAAAGATATTATTTATTTATTTGACAGAGATAGAGACAGCCAGCGAGAGAGGGAACACACGCAGGGGGAGTGGGAGAGGAGTGGGAGAGGAAGAAGCGGGCTCATAGCGGAGGAGCCTGATGTGGGGCTCGATCCCATAATCCCGGGATCACGCCCTGAGCCGAAGGCAGACGCTTAACCGCTGTGCCACCCAGGCGCCCCCCCCCCCAACCTTTCTAAACTGCATCATGAGCTCAGCATTCTCAGATGATGAAGGGTTTGTGTGTGAGCACTGGTCAGCGACAACCGATCGGGTCATGCTCATCATTTTTCCTTATAGAATGTAGTTCTAATCTACGGGGCTGCTGATGCAAAGGCTACAAAGCCAGTTGAAGAAAGCCAATCTGCGAGGATGCCTGGAAGCTCTTTAGTCCTTTCAGAGGCTAAAGGAAGTAAAATTCTGCTAAGAAGATTGTCTGCTTTCAAGAAAGTGTTACAAGAATCGAGGTTTGTAACATGCCTGTCCTCACCCTGTGTGCAATGTTGAGAAGGCTTCTGGGCATCCAGCCGTGGCTGGCACCGTGCCTCGAGCAGCGCTTGAGTGCGAATTTCCTCATGCCTGCAGGGTCCAGCCTGTAGCAGGGTGTGCACGTGCCACAGCCGCACACAGACTCCACATTGTCAGGAACAGCTGCGAAATCTGCCCGGTCTCCTCTTCAGGTAAGAAATTTCATCAATCAGAATAACACCTGGCCTGTATAGAGAGTTTTGTATTTATAAAAATGTTTTTACCTATGTTATTTCATCTTATGGATTCATAGAAGCTGAAAGAGGAAGAAATCTCAGATGTTGTGACCTCCATGGAGCAAAAGGAGAAATTGAATCCAAGAAAAGTGATCATTTTGCCTAAAATCAAATAGCTATTTAGCAGCAGAGCTGAAACCAATATACAGTTGTGCTGACTCTCAGCCCTGTGACTTTTCCATTACTACCACATGGCAATCTCACTTGTTTCCTTGGGTCTCCTCCAAATTTTTCTTCTTCTTGACCTATCGATCTAATTTTTTATCCTTTTATGCATTAAAGGTGACCTACTTATATCAAAATTTAATAATTTCTTATTTTTGTTGATTCTTTCAAATATTGCCTGAAGACTGATTTTTTTGCCAGCAAACCGATACACGCTCATATTTAAGTTTCCTGTCTCACATACTGAAAAATTAAGCATATGTATAAATGATAATTAGAGTTGTTTTCCTCGTAATGCAGAGATTTATACTTGACTAGTTTCCTGTCAGATTTACCACAAGCTGGAATCTTCTAAGCAAGTACTCCCTTAGGTATATTCTCTCTCAGTGGACAGACACTAATGAAGTCTCTGTCAAAAATCTGGCAAGAAAATGTTTCTTAAACTCATGGCTGATGCCAGACACTAACCACATCAGGTTTTCTATTCTGTGGTGGGAAAAGGAAAAGAAAGAAAATCATTTCTATCTAAATCCAATTTTGGTGAAAGAGAAAGGATTATATCCAGATCAAGTTCCAATCCAGTGATGTTTGAATCAATTGAGATATCGTATGTTCAGAATTCAGTCCTTGGCATGCTTAACACTCAGAGACGTGCTCATAGTTAAAACAGCATTACACAGAGTTGGAATGATATCCCTTTGCAAAGCTGTGAGTTCTCAAAGGATATTATTCTATACTGATTGCTCTCCCCACTCAACATGTATGGGCCCCACAGCTACCAAAAGGCATGTACTCCGGCTGTTGGCTAGGAGATTGCCGAAAATTCTTAGAACCTTCAGAGGCATCCTCTTGATTAATCCAAGACCTACTATTCTCTTCTCTTGCCCATATTCCTACTCCATGCTGCCACTATCGTAGCAATTTTCTGCAGGATTTCCCATTTGAAATGTTATGGTAGAAGTCAGAAATCTGAGCTTTTCCCTAATTCACTCATAAATTTACCCACAGGGTCTGTTTTGTTTTTTCCTAAAATGGGGAGAAAATTACTGTTCCAACCACTAACTACCTTATGTATATTCAGTGAAACATTTTTTTCTGGTTAAAAATTTGTGTAACTTAACTGACAAAGGAAATGCTTTTTTAAAAAGTAAAAATAAAATCTCAAGTAAATCTAAAAAGATCTCATTTGTCATTAACAATTCTAACTACAAAATAACTATGATCAATAAATTATTTTATTAAAACTTAATTATAAGTATTAGTTATAATTATATGTTACTTGGTTCAAGGAAACATCTTTCTAAACAAGATATAGGATATTTCAAAGGTCCTTCTCATCTTCTGCAAGCTTCCTCTTCTTAGTGATAGAGAGCCAGAAATTTCCTACAAAATTCAAGATACAGAAAGATTGTAAGGGTCTGGTGCCTCTAAATTTTAACATAGAAATCTGGACTGGCAAAGAGTGTTACATCCAAGAAAATGCTTTCATGCTAAAGGTTAAATTACAGAGAGAAAAATTCAACCTCCAAACTTTTTCACTACTTAAAGAGATTGAGAAGAACTCAGTACTGCTACATGAACCAGCCACACAAGCAAGCTTTTCAAAAACAGTTATGTAAGGACCATACACCTTTCATAAAAATTAATGCAAAATGGCTCAGAGGCCTAAATTTAAAACTCTGAATTTCCTAGAAGAAAATGCCTAGGTGCAAATCTGCTTGACCTTGGGTTCGTCAATGAGTTTTTAGATATAATATCAGAAGAAAAGAAAAAAATGGTAAGTTCAACTTTACTAAAATTAGAAAACTTCTGCTAAAGACACTGTTAAAAGGATGAAAATAAAAAGCATTGACTGGAAGAGAATATCTGCAAATTACATAAAGTACTTGTATCCAAAATATACAGGTAATTCCTAAAGGTCAACAAGAAAAAAAAGAACCCAATTTAAAAATGGGCAAATAGGAACAGACAGATCATCAAAGATGACATACAGATGGCAAATAACCATATAAATAGATTTATTTGAGAGAGAGAGAGAGAGAGCGAGCCTGATTGGGGGGAGGGATAGATGGGCAGAGGGAGAGGAAGATGGAGAAGCAGACTCCCCACTGAGCAGGGATCCCCAGGACCCTGAGATTATCACCTGAGCCGAAGTCAGACGCTTAACTGACTGAGCCACCCAGGTGCCCCTACCTGTTATTTTAAAGAAATAATGTATTTTTAAGATTTTTGAAAAACACAGTAGTTAGTGGAACGCTTGAAGATTAAATGAAAAAAAAAAGATAGTGAAAATGTAACATTCAACATGTGTCAAACTTTGCAACGTAATTCAAACAAGGAATAGCTGTTAGGATACCAGGCTCATAGATATTTCAATTGTTATAATCATGAACAATAAAATAATGTGGTTTTACCAAAAAAAATTACTGCCAAATACGTTTTGACAAATTTATTCAATCAATTGAAAAGTAAATGGCTAAAGGAGGATATCAGATATAAGGCATTAGTGTATTTAAAAATATTATTTTTAAAAAGTAGAATTGAATTTGTCTTGCAACTATAGTTACCATCAAGTGGCTTGAAGTCAATTGGAAAATTCTTATATCCAAAAATGATAACTGTATTCAACTTTGAAAAGTGGCTAGGCTGGTATAAAGACTTTTACAGTCTTTATTAATAATAAAAAAATGCAGTGACTATGATACCATGGGTAGTTAGTATGTCTTACAGTCATCACTACAGACTAAACAATTATAAAAGGGACTTAGAATTTATAATTTTGTGCATTCAAAGAATAATAAAGGGACTTGCCATGAAAAATCATTTTTTTCTTGGGGTGCCTGGGTGGCTCAGTTGGTTGAGGGTTAGACCCTTGATTTCAGCTCAGGTCTTGATCTCAGAGTCATGAGATTGAGCCCTGTATCAGGCTCTGCACTCAGCAGGGAGTCTTCTTGAGATTCTCTCTCTCCCTCTCCTTTTCTCCCTCTCCACCGGCCGCACTCTCTCTGTCTCTCAAATAAATAGATAAATAAAATCTTTAAAAAATAATTTTATTCTTACGGAAGAAGTAAAATTTGAATGACAGGCACAAAAAAACCCCTGCATTAATGGTTTAAGTAGTTACAGTTTACACCAGAGAGATGCAGTATAGTTATTTTAAATTGCAAGGGATGGTATGGGGGAATAACCATTTTAGGGCTATAGTGTGACATAAGACACCATTCTAAGGCATTGTATTTATGGGGGTAGGGGAGGGTGTGAGATCATATCAGATTTACCAGAACAGATGATTAATGAAAATTTGGAGAAATGGGTGGAAGTCATATTTACAGAGGGCTTTGCATACCTCCAAAAATTTTTACCACTTAATCACATGGGCAAGGAAGGATATAGAAGAGGTAAAATGTGAAAAAGGTTTTAGGACTATTGATGTGGTAATTGTATGGAGGAAGAAAATGATACAAGTTAACAGATGACTTCAGATTCCCATGTATCTAAGTTGCAACCCTGGCTCTGTATGACCATCAGCAAGTTACTTCAACACTTTAAACCCTCAGTTTTCTCATAGGATTATATGAAAATTAAGGGATATATTTATCTAATGCACTTGGCACAGTTCTTGGCTCAATAATCAAGTACTGAAAAAAAAATGCTTTGCAAACAAAGTGGATAAGAGGCCAAAGTTTTAAGAGTCTATTTGAGAGACCATTAAAATAGTTTAAGGAAACATCAATGAAAATAAAATTAAGGAATGAATGAAAGGAGAAGTAGGCCTTAATGACTAACCAAAGGGTTGAAAAAGAATAAGGAATTACTGTTGACTCTGAAGCTTGGTGTCTGAGTGACGAGAAGAACAAGGGCTAAACCTGTCAGAAATGTAAACTCCAATGAAGGGGCCAAAGGGACTGTAGAGTAGAAGAATATGAGTTCTATTTTAACTGCATTCGGTGTGAGGTGACAATGAGACTTCTAGCTAAAAAAAAAAAAAAAAAAAAACAACAACAACAACAACAAAAAAAAACCTAGCAGGCAATTGGAGATACCGATTTGCAATATCCCCCTCTAACCACTACCTGGAGGCCTATGTTAAGATTCTGCTCCCATTCATATTCTTGTATCTATAGTCTCCCTCTCAGTAATTTCAACCAATTCCACAGTTTCAACTCTCATGCTCTTCTTAAAGTCTGAGGCCTTCTAGAAATTTCTACTTCGGTGTCTTTTAAGTACCTCAAACTCATCGTGTTCCAAATCAAAACTGCTATTATCCCCAAAAAAAGGCATCTCTTGGGGCACGTGGGTGGCGCAGTTGGTTAAGTGTCTGTCTCTCGGTTTGGGCTCAGGTCACGATCTCAGGGTCATGACATAGAGCTGCTTAAAACTCTCATTTATGTCTTCTCCTTACTGGCAAAATCCTCTTAAAGGGGCGTTGTATGGACGGAGAGGTTAGAACTCTTGAAAAGGATGGGAAGGTCCTCATTACTAATACAACACATTTATGGTTAAGATATTGCCATGCATTTTGTGGCATCTAATCATGGTATTGCTCTAATCATTGGAGATACGATTGGTATATCAAACCACATTGCAAATAACCACCTTTCTTCATCAAAAAGACAAAATTAACAGAGTCAAAAGGCAATCCAGAGAGTGGAAGAACTTATGTGCCACACATATATCTGACAAAGGAATTATATTCAGAATATATAAGAAACTCATCACTTCACAAAAGAGGACATCCAAATGGCAAACAAGAAAAAAAATGATTACTAGTTATTTTAAAGAAGTATGAAATGAAATCCACAAGAGCAAGCTATTGTATACTCACCAGAATGACTAAAACATTAAAGAAAGAAAATGCCAAGTGCTGGAAAGGGTATGGAGCAACTGGAATTCTTACACAACTAAGTGAGCATTAATTACTGCAACTACTTCAGAAAACGGGCCTTATCTACTATAGCTTCATACATCTGACCCAGGAATTCCATTTTTAGGTATATAGGCAATGGAAATTTTATGCATGTTCACCAAAAGGCATATACACTGAAGTCCATAGCCGCATTATATGTTATTACTCCAAACTGAAAACGACCCAAATGCCCACCAGCAGTTGATTGGGTGAATAATTACTGTTCATCTAGGTGATGTAACACCCATTTTGGCTTAAGCAGAATAAACAGAAAGATTTCCTATTAATCTAAACATGGACGGCACTGGAGGAGATAATGCTAAGTGAAATAAGTCAAGCAGAGAAAGACAATTATCATATGGTTTCTCTCATCTATGGAACATAAGAACTAGGAAGATCAGTAGGAGAAGAAAGGGATAAAGAAAGGGGGGTAATCAGAAGGGGGAATGAAGCATGAGAGACTATGGACTCTGAGAAACAAACTGAGGGCTTCAGAGGGGAGGGGGGTGGGGGAATGGGATAGGCTGGTGATGGGTAGTAAGGAGGGCACGTATTGCATGGTGCACTGGGTGTTATACGCAACTAATGAATCATCAAACTTTACATCAAAAAATAAAATAAAATAAAAAATAAATAAATATGATTTTGTACCCTTCTGGCCTCATGCTAGTCTTCTTGAAAAAAGTTTTTACCAACCTCTCTGTTGAAACTGTATTTTCTTCCAGTCCCAATTCAAACATCTAGTCTGCATCCAGCTGTTCTTGGTCACTGCCTTCCGTCCACTTTTGGAATGTGATCTCTCCTTCTTTTAAGAGTCCTTTAATGATTATTGCATGTTTTCCCCTATGGTTTGCTTTATCTCTACCATGTTTTTTTTTTTCTTCTTATCCTACCATTTTTTATTCTAACCATCAGTGAGATAATAGAAGGTTTGTGTCACTACTCTTTCCACCACTTAATTCACTAGTCATAGAGTTTGCACACAATGGATGATCGATAAACACTCTAAAACTTTACGGAATCAGAAAATGTAAAAATGGTTGCTCTAAGCTTTTAAATTAATTTCCTGCAATAACTTATAATATCTGCTATATTATGGTTATCAATCATGAGATTATCTTGGATCAAGTGATTGAATTTTACTAGGCAATTTGCCTTATATAAAAGGTGTTCTGCTCTGCATTCTTCCAGAAAATGAAACTGCAGAGAAATTTATTGTGATTCATCATGCCATAAAAAAAGAAACAACTAAACAACTATATATGTAATTTTTTAACCACAATCATATAAAAATGCTTGCAATAAAGGTAGCTTTAAAATGCCAAAGCTGAAGCTGCCTCTTTATTTCTTCATTCCTCTGAATTTGAGGCCGCTGTTAGCTAGTTATATTATACTGCTGTTGTTTTGTCTTACAGTATTGAATTGAGGTCTTTGATCATATTGAGTTAATATCTTTGACAAATTTTCTGTACGTATGAAATTTGTACTCTTTCAAATCAGCCAAAATTTAACGGGTTTAACTAGAAGAGGATGAAGGAAAAGGAAAAGCTGACACTTTCTTGCAGTTTGCTCTTTTGAGATTAAAATGAAAGACTAAGGTGAATGGGCAAGTTGGGGTGGACAGATTAGAGAAAGAAATGAAAGAAAAAGATGCTCTTGCCTGCTTATGTATTTTGAATGTTTACTCTCTCACATCCTGTCATATTCCATTAGATCCTTACAAATATCTGGAGAGGTCAACCCCATTGGTGACTTGCCCAAGGCCATATGGTGTGCAAGCAGCAAAACTGTGAGGCAACTAAGCAAAATTTACAAAAGGAGCAGCTTCCTTTCAGAAGAGTACTAGGTGACAGGAGATAGCCAATAGGGATTATCTTCCAAGTCCCATAGTTGGTTAGTGCATACAGTCCACTGTCCACTGGGTCCCCTATCAAATAAGAAAATTTTGGGGTCCCTGGGGTGACTCAGTTGGTTAAGCACCTGACTCTTTTTTTTTTTTTTAAAGATTTTATTTATTTATTTGACAGAGATAGAGACAGCCAGCGAGAGAGGGAACACAAGCAGGGGGAGCGGGAGAGGAGAAGCAGGCTCATAGCGGAGGAGCCTGATGTAGGGCTTGATCCCATAACGCTGGGATCACGCCCTGAGCCAAAGGCAGATGCTTAACCGCTGTGCCACCCAGGCGCCCCGAGCACCTGACCCTTGATTTCGGCTCAGGTCATGATCTCAGGCGCCTACGATCAAGCCCCACATCTGGCTTTGCACTCAGCGGGAAGTCTGCTTCTCTCTCCCTCTTCTTTTGCTCCTCCCCTCACTTGTGCATGGGCGCGCTCTCTCTCTCTCAATTAAATAAATAAATCTTTAGAAAAATTAGAAAATTTTAAAAAGGAGAAAAATGAAAAGGAAAAGCATAAGCGAAATGTAAACAAAGAAACAAAAAAACAAAACCTCTGTGTTTCTCTCTATGTATACAAGAGTTATAGAGCCACTAAGGAACTCTGAAATTGGAATTTGAAAACAAAATTTTAGTTTTCACTCTGCCAGTTTCTACCTACCTATTTTCATGAACTTGAGAAAGGTATTTTGCATTTATGAGTTTGTCTTTTAATTTGTAAAACATAGATGATATCTATCCTACATATTTTACCTAATTATTTTCAGGATGAATGATGTTATGAATGCACACTGTTTGTAACCTAGGAAAAGCAGTTCGTGTATACATTATTATAATTATACATTTTGAGACTGCCTAAGATGGTATTTTTAGGTAATAAAAGTGAAAATTGGAGGCATTTAAATTTCATAGAAGTAGTGAAAAAACTGGGAATTGTGCTTCTGAATGTTAACAATTGCTACAGCAATCAAACAATGGGTTTGGAACATTATCATCATTGTAAATCAAAATGACACCAGACCCGCCTGATGCCCAAGCCTGTCCTGGAGTCACATTCAAAGAAATATTAATCCAGTAGCAAAAAATAATTGAAAGCAATTTTGTATTTTTATTGCTTTCCCTTAAAAAATCATGGTGGTTGCATTCATAGCATACAAATAAACTTTTAGAACTTTTCTCTCTCTCCCCTTATGTCCAATATTTCATAGGCATTTTATCAAAGGATTAAGATTCTTTCCTTCTCTACCTCAAGTTTCTAAAAACTGTCTCACTCTCAGTCCATAAATACCTTCATCTTTCTCAACTCTTCCTAGTTTCCTGTTTTCCATAATTCTTATCTCTTTACTTGATGAGTCCTTGTGGACCTCTTGCCAAGTGAATGCAAATAGCCTTTATAGGCTCTTCTCTTTCACTATCTAATTTGATGTGCATAATTTAAACCTAGTAACCAACACAGGATCCTTCCTACTGAGTGCAGAGCAGCAACCGGCTGTGGATACTAATAGATTAATATTTTTCTCCTCAATACGTTACCATGACCAAAGCACTGCCTAGCTGTTGTGGGAGATAAAAAAAAACCCACAAAACTAAAGACAAGGACAATAATCAATTGTAAGACTTGGCCCCATTCTTAAGGAATATCCCAATTGGAAAATCACTCCGGAGATACTGTCCATTAGAGCAGCCAAGTGAATGGGTCCTGCCCTGTGTTTTCTCCATTACTTATTAATGCATTCTACTACAATTTCATTTCACCAGAAGATGTACAGGCTTAAAAAATATGCTAAATATGATTGTTGTACAGGTTTTGATGTGAAAAAACTGAGACAGAAAGAGATTGGATAGATGAGGATTGATTTAACCATGCATAAACCCTGAAGAGGGATAACTAGGGTCAGAATGAGAAGAAAGATGATGATGTTAGAGGAGGAATAAGTAAATATAAACACAACAGTATTTGGCAATTAGACGTCATGGACAACTGGGGAAGAATAAATCAAAAACCAATTCCAGGTAGTGCCACTGAAGAAATGGGAAAGTGGTAGGAGGAGCAAATCTTGGAGGTAAAGAGGATGATAGGCTTGTTTTGTTAGACCAAGTGCATCTCCACCCTAGCATGTTGGGGCTCCAGAAAGATGGGAAGAACAGTAGGTGGGATTTGGAGGCCACTCACTTAGCAATGACAGCAGAAGGAGAATAGACAAAAGAAAAAACAAGATAAATGAAGTTATGGTACATGGTGTCCTATAGATTTTTCAGAATGAGATTTTGAACTGTTCTCACACTGAAGTGTCTTTTATCAATGTTCACTGGCACTAAGAGTGGATGCCTTCATTTCTTTAAACCCCTGATTCTTCACATAAGATACTTTCTGCATCTTTAATTATTTTCGAGTAAATACTGAAGCATTTTTAATAAGCACTTTAAGGTTTTTTTTAAAATAGGAATTGCTATTTTATTTAGATATTTTTAAATGCTTGAACTCCTCCTGTGCTGATGGAATCCTAGCCACAACAGTTGACATGATCTGATACAGAATTTAAAAAATACATCCCTTTGGCTGCTGTGTGGAGAATAGTGCGTGGCTGTGAGCTGCTGTGCTGGAAATGTACTGTAGCGGTACAGGCATAGATGGTGGCGCCTGTCTGAGACGGCATCCGTGCGGACGGAGAGAAATAGATGCCGTATAGGGTAAACTGTGTCCCACCAAGATTCACATGTTGAATAACTAACTGCCGGTATCTCAGGATGGGACTGTATTTGGAGACAGGGCCTTTAAAGAGGTAACTGAGTTAAAATGAGGTAATCTGGGTGAGCCCTAATCCAATGTGACTGATAACCTTATAGGAAGAGTAGTAGTCTCAGACTCAGCGGCATGGACGGAAGAAAGTGTGAGGGCAAAGAGAGAAGGTGGCCATCTGCAAGCCAAAGAGGGAGACAGAATGAAACTAACCACGCTGACACCTTGGTCTTGGAAGTTTAGCCTCCAGAATTGTGAGAAAATTAATCTCTCATGTTTAAGTCATCCGCTCAGTGGTACTTTACTATGGCAGCCCTTGCGAACCAAGACAGAATGGATTCAAGATGTAAGTTGAATATAGAATTGCTAGAATTTGGGAATGAGTTGAATGTTGAAGACGGTAAGTTTAAGGGATATATATTAAGAATAAATTTCTCAGTTTGAGGAATTGCCTAACTGGTGTTATGATTATTATACTTCTAAACTGAGTTATACTGGCTAACCTCAAGGGATATTGTGGGTTTGGCTCCAGACCACCTCAATAAAGCAAATATTGTAATAAAGCAAGTCAAATGAAATTTTTGGCTTCCCAATACATGTAAAAGTTATGTTTGCACCATACTGTAGTCTATTGAGTGTGTAAAAACATTATATCTAAAAAGATGCACATACCTTAATTTTAAAATACCTTATTGTTAAAAAATGCTAGGTATTATCTGACCTTTCAGTGAGTCATAATCACGGATCGCAGATCACCATAGCAAACATAACAATAATGAAAAAGTTTGAAATATTGCGAGAATTAACAAAATGGGATACGGAGGCATAAAGTGAGCAAATGCTGTTGGATAAGTGACACCAATAGGCTTGCTGGACTCAGTGTTGTTGCAAATCTTCAATCTGTGAAAAATGCAGTATCTGCAAAACTCCATAAAGCGAAGTGCAATAAAAGGAGGTGTGCTTGTAACTTTTCAAACTCCCTCAGCTAGAAAGAGGTAGTGTGGGACTGTCTGACTCCAAAGCTACAAACTTAACCTCTATGTTGTCACACTCCTCACATTTTAAAAATATTGTATTTAGAGCTATACAAATTTAAAGCAAAAATGAGCCACAGGCATCATTTAATTTTGCTCCTTCATTCTGTAGTTAGAAAACTAGGGCCAGCAAAAAGTGATAGACCTCTCTATTTTAAAAGAATAATTTCAGCTTATCTTTATACAATAAGAGGAATAGCAATAAGCATTATACCTACTATTTATAGGGACAGAACAAATTTTCTCGGCTGATTAGAGGGACCCCTTTGAGCACTGAAAATCAAAATCATTAGCATTTCAAATAATAGATTTAGCTGAACTTCTCTTCACTGGTGATTTTGTTTAATAAAACACTACAAAGCATGGAACCGTACATGATTGGCATTAGCTGAATTTAAGTCTTGACTTACGTTTTCACTGTAGAACACTAGTGGATCCCACGCATCTGGTCTTTTCTTCCTTATATAATCTCAGTCCCTTTCTCCCCCTTTCTCTCTTTTCCTTATCTGTACACCTAAGAAGATGTATACATACTCACAGACAAACATCTCAAACAGTGCATATTGGAAATGATTATCAAAGTCTTGTGGGGGCGCCTGGGTGGCACAGCGGTTAAGCATCTGTCTTCGGCTCAGGGCGTGATCCCGGCATTGTGGGATCGAGCCCCGCATCAGGCTCCTCTGCTATGAGCCTGCTTCTTCCTCTCCCACTCCCCCTGCTTGTGTTCCCTTTCTTGCTGGCTGTCTCTATCTCTGTTGAATAAATAAATAAAATCTTTAAAAAAATATCAAAGTCTTGTGGAATTCAGTCAACTAAGGTGAAGGCCAGAGAAAATCATAAATCCTGGGAAAGAAGGGGGTACACTGAGAGGAGCAAAGAATAACTACCTCCCAACCCCTTCTTTCCCCAACACCATAACATCATCACTACCTCTTCTACCACAAAAACTGAAAACAAACAACAACAACAACAACAAAAAAAAACCAGAAAGAAAACAAAACAAAACAAAACAAAAAACCCGCACCATATCTCAGTCTTAGACACCAGTCTTCAGGCACTATGATGAGGCACCATAATAGGGTGTGAGACAGAGCATGTAGAGTTATTATTCTTATGTTGTTTTCAGTGGAAATCCCATTGGGTTATTAATTTGGAAATCAGAATTCTAGTAATGAACAACATTAATCAGTCATCTGGCTTTCGTCAGCCCATAAGTATCTCTCATCCTCAATTCTTTTGTCTATAAAATGAGAGGAATTATTTCAAAAGGAGACAGTTCAGTATTAAGGAAAGCGCAGTCTTAAGAATTAAACAGATTGACTCAAACACCAGGTCTGCTAGTGCTACCTATTTAAGCTTTTCTGAACCTGTTTCATCACCTATAAAATGAGCCTTACATTGTTTAAATAAGGTTATGTGGAAGGATTAAGTGGGATAACACATGTAAAGCACAGCTGCTAGGTAGAGTCTCAATAAATATTCATTCCATCAAAGTCTCCCCAAGCTCCATGACCTTAAATCTGATTTGAATGAACAATCAGGAAATGTCGGAGGATAAAAGAAAAGAGAAAGGCAATACCACCTATTTTGCTTTAGGTGGTAATGGTGATGGTGGTTAAATTTCATAGTTGTTTAATTGAGAGCACTTTTTTTTGAATACTGGACATTTTGCTTGGCATCAGGATACAAAGGTGCTTATTATATAGTTGGTTCTCTCAAGGAACCCACAGTCTCCATAAAGCACTATAGTAAGGTCAGGGAGAAAGTACAGGATATTACAGGCACATCCAGGGAACAAGGCTTCTGAGCTTTACGTCTGAAAACTTAAGGAGTCTAGCAGCACTTATCTCAATTTGTAAAGGATGTTTTTGGGATGTTGGAACAATTCTTGGGATGTTTAACGCTTAGCTCTGCTTTTGGAACCCTGATTTAGACAATTTCATCATTTGTAATTGTCAAATATTTTATTTTCATCTTTTATGAGGTCTTCTTAAAGACCGTATTATAATATCACTTTACAAATTACCTTAACAGATATAAGACTCCACTACACATAGGGAAAAAATGGCTTTAATTATCTCTGTACTATACTGCAAGGGGCTCTTATGCTGATTAAAGAAAAGGGAAAAAATGCTGGAAGGCTTTGACCTGTACATGATATTAAGGGTGCTGCTGTTACACAGACGTGCAAGCCTGAGAGCCATGTAAGCCGTGAGATGCATGGCTCCTTCTCCAGAGGTCCTTCCATTTTTAGATTTCTCTGTGCATTCTGTAGCAATTCATCACTGATATGATAGCTTTTGCTTTCTCCTTGATCCTTCTCATTCTGGAAATGGAGGGCCAGAAAAGGAAAAATAAAGTATTTTTCCTGGCCTGTGCTACAGGGTAGAGGAAATGCATTGTGTTTTTAGAAAAAATAGATACTTGGGCCACTTAGACAAATTAATACCATGAGATTCTTGGGATTGTTAAACTGGAAACCTGAAAGTTATAAAACGTGTCTTGGTAAACAAATTAATGAAACATTTGAGTGGATGCATTCATGTAGAAAAACCCTGTCATAAAATATTCTGGGGATATTTTTATTTAAAGTGACATAAAATTCCTAAGGAGATGAGACTCTCATGACAGAAAAATCTGTGAATGTGTGCGACAGAAATTTACTAAAGTTTTCTTGTCATAATACTTTCCAATCCAATTATTAAAAAAATCTGTCATCCTTCTATAGTGTAAGAGAGAAAGTGTGTGTGTGCGTGCGCACACGTGAGCGTGTCTTTGGAGAGAGAGAGAGACTTGAGAAAGAAGAAATTCATAAGTTCTTGGTTATTGAGTGTCAACCACAGGAGCTGCACAGTAGAGAGAGAATCAATGGGAGATGCCCTCCATCAGGGTGGTTAATTCCTAGTGGGTTGATTTTTGATGGGAAGTGATAAGAGATGCGACCTATGCCTTTGGTATCCAGTATCTGTAGCTTTGTCTGAGGCTTCATGGAGCCCTGAGCCGAAGGCAGACGCTTAATCGCTGTGCCACCCAGGTGCCCCGGGAAACCCTATATTAAAAAAAAAAAAAAAAAAAAAAAAAAGGCAAGCAGGTTTACTTACTGCAGGGATTTCCAAAGCTATTCACATCCATCACCAGACTATAAGGCTGCAGAGAAGAGAATACAGTGCTTCCCATTTTTAGTTGACTATAGAATCAAGAACAAAAGAAGGGAAAATAATAGAGTAATATCAAGCAACTAGTCCTCCATTCCCCTTAAGACAAAAGGCACCTTTTTGTCTTTCTCCTTGAGTAGATTAAGTGGGTTTGGCTAAGAGAAGTTTAGATGATTGAATGCAAGAAAGTTTTAATCATTGAACTTTACATCAAAAACCAAGGATGTACTGTATGGTGACTAACATAATATAATAAAAAAATATTATTATAAGAAAAAAATTTTTAAAAAGTAAAAAAATATCTAGATCTAGTCTAGGTCTACAATAAACAGATATTGACAATTAAAAAAAAAAAGTTTTAAGACCTTTATAGCTTCAGGGGCGCCTGGGTGGCTCAATCGTTAAGTGTCTGCCTTCAGCTCAGGGCCTGGTCCCAGGGTCCTGGGATCAAGCCCCACATCAGGCTCCTCTGCTGGGAGCCTGCTTCTTCCTCTCCCACTCCCCCTGCCTATGTTCCCTCTCTCTCTGGCTGTCTCTCTGTCAAATAAATAAAATCTTTAAAAAAAATAAAAAAGACCTTTATAGCTTCAGCAGCACTATTTCTTTTGGCGGCTAATTCCACAGCTTATCAAAAATTTTAAATGTCATATTAAATAAAATGTTTTCTGTAAAAAAATAATTTTAAAACATTTTAGAAGTTTGTTTTTTCTGACAGCAGCATGATAAAGTCAATAAATAAAGGTAATGCAATGCAAAATCTGTATCATAAAGGGAGTTGGCCATCAGTGGAAGCGATAAAAAAAAGGGTCAAGGGAAAATGGATTGGCAGTGCACATTAAAATCCCATGTAGGGAAAAGGGTTTCCATCATGGCCACTGATGTACAAATCCAGGGGACGTTATTTATATAGACTGTCATGTAAGTGGTACTTGCAAAAATTGTGCTACATGGCAGCTCTGTCCCTGCTTTGGTGCAGAAATAAATCGGTCCTGTTTAGGGGGCAGGTGCACTTGTGGAAACGAGCACATCCACCTGTCAAAACTGGAGGCCATTAGGCATTGCAATCAAAGCACCAGCAACCTCTGTTCTGATCCCAGGCTCTCTAAGAGGTCTTGCGATTATAATTTGACTTCCCATGCAGTTTCTTACAAAGAAAGAATATGATGGTCAGAGAAATGAGTATCTGTTCCCCTTGGCAATTATTTTCTCAAATGTGAATGAAAAAGTGGTAGTGAATAAACAACCCCAAGTTTGATTCAGTCTAAGCAGATAAGAACAAATTTTGAGTTTGAAAATATGAAGATCAAACCCTGGCCTCGTATGTTTTTGCAAATATAGCACAGTTGTATAATGCTTCTTTTTTTTTTAAGATTTTATTTATTTATTTGACAGAGAGAGAGACAGCCAGGGAGAGAGGGAACACAAGCAGGGGGAGTGGGAAAGGAAGAAGTAGGCTCTCAGCAGAGGAGCTTGACGTGGGGCTTGATCCCAGAGCTCTGGGATCACACCCTGAGTCAAAGGCAGACGCTTAACAACTGTGCCACCCAGGTGCCCCAGTTGTATAATGCTTCTTAAGGACAGTCAGGGGTCAAAACTGTCATTGCAGTGGCTCAAACACCTGTACATTTGAACTTAAAAGAGGGCAAGAGCCTGAGTTTTTTTTTATTTTAATTTTTTATTAAATTTAATTTTTAATTATTACTATTAATTAGTAATAATTAATAGAGTACTTTCAAGTAGAATTTGAGAAAGAAATACAGTTGATAAAAGAAAGAAAATACCAGTTGTACGTACGAAAATGCTTTTATTTACATAATTTCCTTTAAATCTCGAAGCCATATGAGGTGAATTCATGTTATCTTCAATTTAATGAAGAGGGAATGGGTGCTCAGTGAGATTCCTAGGCTACACAGCAACAGAGAGGAGCCAAAATGGATCACAGAATTACCAGGTTTTAATTGCACGTGGGTACTAGGGTATCATGTAAGTAAAGTGAATGAAATTGACGAATCTGTCTCACTGGAGAATGGACAAATATCCGAAAGGAAAGAGAATTGGAGCATATTCACAAGGCTAGGGCTGGGTGAGGAGAATATTGACATAATTAGTGAGCCTGGACTATACTAATGAATAGCAATAAGCGGTGAACACTGTAATAAAAATAATATCCCCCATCAAGAAGTCAAGAAATATGCAATGACTAAATCATTTAATGTATATTGGCTACAACTTGAGTTAGATTTTATATTTAACTACACCTGTGGGCTTATCTATTTTCTTATTAGTGATCCTTTACTTGCAAATAGCTAAAGACACATCCATATGAAAGAACAGAATGAAATTTTTGGATAAATGAATTTTAGAAGCTATGAAATTATGCACATCAACAGGAATTGTTTGACTAACAAAAAATAATTTTTAATAGATGGTTTGAGATGTACAAGTTTAAAAAAAATCCTGAAATTGCATAATTACTGCAATAGATAGCTAGTCAGGCATATGTTGATTTCAAAGGAAGTGTGTGGCATTTTCAATGTCAGAGGATCAGATATAAAGGACTCTACACCAGCTGGGTCTGCATTGCCATCTGATAATCAGAAACTTGGCAAAAACGTGTTCACACCGATCACAGTGTGGTTGCTTTTGACTAGAAACACCACTGTGGTAGCTTTAATTAGAGACATGTCAAGTAATTCAGTGTTAACAGTGGTATGGATGAACTAGAGCTGGTTACAGTCTGAAAAAACGCTATGAACGTTTACTCCATGTATGGGAGTCTCTTGGCAACATTTCTGTGAGCTGAAAATAATTCATATTATGTCTGCTGGTCGTTAAGTCATGTCCCATTGTGTATAATGCCATGACTAAATAGAAAAAATAAACAGATGTAGCAATTAAAAACTAAAAGTGATACCCATTTATTTTTGGCCAGAGAATTACTACACAGACTGCATTTTTTTTCTTTCTTAGCCAAAGAGATGGCATATATAGAGTAACTATTATTTTCCTGCTGTTTATGAATAGTTCATGAATCATAACCAACACCCAACCACCTGCATTCTTCTATTTTAAAACCATTTAAAAATATGCTTATATTCATTTACCAAAATTTCTCTGTAATCCTGAAAAAACTGTAATATGTGTGTTGCCCACTTCTTTTTTTTTTTACAACCAATTTGGCTAGAAAGTAAAATGCAGTTAAATAACCAAAATAAAAGAGCAGTTTGAACAAGGCTTGTACTCAAAGTGAAATTTATAAGCATAGAGACAGAGCAAAAAGAATGACATTTCCCAAATCTACTGCATATCTATTGCAAAACCAAAATGGTCATATTCTTGTTTGACAGGAACTGATCAAATTAGCTATTGATCTATTCAAGCCCACCTTTAAGAAGACTGAAAATATCATATTAACTACAGTTCTGAAGATTTATACAGGTTAAAGATTTTAAAATATCTGCTTTTGCAAAGATATTTGAAAAATTTCAAGAAATTAAAGAATAAAAGATAGCTTCTCCTGCCATAGGGCTTACAATCTAGTAAGGGCGTAACACTAGTTAGCGTTGTATAACTATACTTCATAAGTAACTAGACTCTAAAACAAACTATGTTAAGTATGTTAAGGTTAAGAGGCGCCTGGGTGACGAAGGCGTCTGCCTTCGGCTCAGGGTGTGATCCCAGCGTTGTGGGATCGAGCCCCACATTAGGCTCCACCACTGGGAGCCTGCTTCTTCCTCTCCCACTCCCCCTGCTTGTGTTCCCTTTCTTGCTGGCTGTTTCTCTCTGTCAAATAAATAAAATCTTTTAAAAAAAAAGTATGTTAAGGTTAAATATGCTATGGAGGATCGTGGTTTAAAAAAAAAAGCCTATGATTGAATACAATTCCCATTAAAATCCCAGTTGAATTATTTGAATAAATTGACAAGGGATCCTAAAACTCATATGAAAATGTAAGGAGCCTAGAAGGGCCAAAACAATCTTGAAAAGGAAAAAAAATTGAAGGGTTGACTTTTTATTTCAATACTTACTACAAAGCTATAGTAATCAGGATGGTGTGGTACTGGCGTAAAGAGAGACATACTGCTCAATGAAATAGAATCGAGAGTTTAGAAATATATCTTCACATTTATGTTCAATTGATTTTGATAAATGTGCCATGACGATTCAATGGAAAAAGAAAGGTCTTTTCCAAAATCCGTGCTGAGACAACTGAGAGCAACATGCCAACGAAAGAACTTGAAACCTTACATTGCATTATTTGCAAAATTAATCCAAAATGTATCAAAGGCCTAAACGTAGGGGCTAAAACTACTAGACTCTTATAGAAATATATAGGCATCAATCTCTGTAACCTTGGATTAGGCAATGGTTGCTTAGATATGACAAAAATACAAGCAAAAAATAAATAAATTAGAAAAATTGGACAACATCAAACTTAAACACTTATGCTTCAAAGGACATAATCAAGAAAGTGAAAAGACAGTGGAGTGATGTTATCAAGATCGTGACAAAAGTCATTACGGATTTTAGTCTCCCTCATAAGAAGACCAACTAGCAACTATCTATAAGTAAGATACCATTGTAAAAATCCCAGAACCTGGACCCTAGGGACTAAGAAGGATTGCATTAGAAAGGGAAGAACAGTTACATTCTGACTGTCTTGCCCCTTCCTCAGGTTAGTATAGTACTGCACCAAGAAGGCCCTCCTGGTCCTACTTTTCCTCCTGCAGGGAAATGAGAGCCCAAGACAGACATTCAGATGCCCAACATTGCAGGACACTTCCCAGTCTGGCTGCTTAGGTCTCTTCTCATGGAGATCACTGGGAGAATCACTGGGAGGCTTGACCACTTGGGATCAGAGAGAGACAGAGAAGAGGAATGAGGCTACAGCAAGCAGTGCTCCTATCTTGATGGATGGCATTCATGCTTGCAGTGGATTTCAAGCAATGATCATGGCCACTGCATCTGCCCACCTGCAAAGCTGAGTGTGTTGCTCTGTCTGGCCCAAGGAGCTCAGCTGGCAGTTCTGACTGATTTGGGTTCCCAGCCAACAAGTCATAATAGCCATGTAACCTATCCTATGACCCTGGCTAAGTAAGGAAGCAAATTTGCAGTCCTACCCAACTGTGAGTATAGGCTCCAGTTGCACACAACCAGGAAGCCTGGACAGCTTCAGAGCCCATCCTACAGCCCTGCTTGGGCAGGAAGCCAAGCCAGCAGCCCTGCCCAACTGTTAAGAACGACTTCTGGTCTGGCGTAAACAGGGAACCTGAACAGTGACTTCAGGCAAGGCTGGAGCACAGCCTACACTGCCACCTAGCTACAGAGCCGAGGCTATAGCCCCACCCTGAGGCAGAACCCAGCCTAAGGCCTTGCCCAGTTACTGAGCACAGCCTGCAGGCCCCGAGTCCAGATAGTGACCCCACCTGACTGCAGAGCACAGTCTCTAGTGCCACCCAAGTGCAGGGTACACCTGGAGGTCCCCCCCAACCACAGAATGCAGCCAGTGATCTTTTTCAAAAGCAGATCACAACCAGTGGTCCTGCCCATGTATAGCCTATAGCACTGTCTGATTGCAGAGCACAGCTTGAGGCCTCATCTAATAGTGGAGCACTGCCTGTGGTTCTCTTGAATAGAGTCCAGCCAGTGGCACCATACAGTCAGTGAGCATAGTCTGAGACCCTTCTCAAGTAGGAACAATTGCACAACACAATCCACAGAACTGCTTAATCATGAAGTCCAACCAGTGGCATCACCAGTGGCCAAGATACAGAAACAACTGAAGTGTCTGTCAATGGACAAATGGATAAAGAAGATTGCAGTATATATAATATAATTTATAAATATATATAAATATAAATATAGCTGAATACTATTCAGATATGAAAAAATAAAATTTTGCATTTGCAACAACATGGATGGACATTATGGTAAGTGACATAACTCAAGACAGAGAAATACAAATACTGCACATTATCTCCTCTATGTAGAATGTAAAAAAACAAAAAAAAATTGTAAATGTGGACAGTGAAATTTGATTACCAAGGCCTCAGGGCTGGGGATATGAGAGAAATGTTTAAGGGTACATACTTGCAACTAGTAGATAAATCGTTCCTGGAAACCTAATATACAGTAAAGTGTTTATAGACAATGAAACTATATTATAAATATTACACATGCTAAGAGACTCAATCTCAGTTGTTCCCAACACTAGAGGAAATGATAATAATGTGATGTGATAGAGGTGTTAGCTAACACTACAATGACAATCATTTTGTGATATAAATGTATCAAATTAATATGCTGTACACTTTAAACTTATAGAATGTTGTATGCCAGATATATCTCAAGGAGGAAAGAAAGAGGGAGGAGGAGGGAGGGAAAGAGAGAAGGAAAGAAGGAGAGACAAAACTATCATTTTGTCTTGTAATGCAATAATCCTTCTAGAAAACTAAGAAGAACTGATTAAAGAAATAGAGATATTAATACAAAGATGCTGATTAAAAATGGTACAAAAATTAGTAGCTCTATTATATAGCAACTGAATCAAGCTAGAAGATATAATGGAATACAAAATATTCCATTCTTAATAATTTCCAAAATGTTAAATATCTAGAAATTGGCTTACAAGAAAACATGTAGGGCCTATTTGAATTAAGTATAAAATCTTATCTTAAAAATTTTTGATTTCTTGGATAGAGAGACTGACCACTAAAAATTTTAAGTCTTCTCTCTAATTGGGTTGGTTTCATGTAATATCAAACATGGTTCTAATGACCTTTTTTCAATTTAAGTGTTTTAAAGTTCCTGGGAAAGAATAAATTGGTGATAATATAGAAGATAATTTCTATCAGGAAGAGATACTACAGGACACTAAAAAACAATAAAACCTTATAATATTGTAATATTTTAAATAGTGTATTTCTGTACTAAGAATAGAGAATTATATCAATGGGTCAAATTGGAAAGCCTCCCAGTAAATCTTAGAGTGTAAGAGATTTACATTCCAATTTTGGTAAAGATGGCATTCCAAATAAGTAGAGTAATTAAATAAATAATACTTGTCAATTTACTAATTAAATTTTAAAAACTGAGAAAAAGAAGTCAACATTGTGGAATGCACCATTATTTTATATACTGCTAAGAGAAAAAAAAAAAGTTAGCTGAGAAACTAAAATAAAATGTTTTTCTATCACATAGTTACTTGTTACTCTAAGTTACCAGGACAACATTGGCCCACTACATGTTTTTGAAAAAAACCAAAAAAAAAAAAATCATTGAACCCAGCCAGGTCCATTCATTTACATATTGTCCATGCTGCTTTTGCACTACAATAGCAGTACTGAATACTTGTAAAAGAATCTGTGTGGCCTACAAAGGCTAAAACATTTACCATCTGTAAAAAAAAAAAAAAAAAAAAAAGTTTGCTGACTCCTTCTCTATATTTTTTTAGTTATATTAGACTTAGATATAGACTTTTAATCATATATCACTTTTGTCTGTAAATATAAACATTAAGTACAGATGCAATAAATCAGTTAAGATATGAATAAGCATCTTCCCAAAGTCCAGCACTTTTATTCTTTTAAATTTTTATTTATTTATTTTTTATATTTAAAGTGAGGGGGAGGGACTGAGGGAGAGGAAGAGAGAGAATCTTAAGCAGGCTCCAATCCCAGTGTGGTGCCTGATGGGGGGTGCTGTATCTCACAACCCTGAGATCATGACCTGAGCCAAAATCAAGGGTCAGATGCTTAACCAACTGAGCCACCTAGGTGCCCCTATTTATGTTGGGTTTTTTTTTTCCCCATACAGTAGTATCCTCTGTTCATTCTAAATATTTGGTGATATGGCATTTCTTAAAACCATGTTCTAACTATTGTTTCTCATGTTTTCTTCCAAGCCTGACATTCATCCTCAAGTGTGATGTTGACATGGTCTTGCTATTACTGGGGTCCAGCAAGACTATGGCCTGTCAGTGATGGTAAGACCTCACAGGATTAAAAGGAATTCTCCTTTCAGAGTTGTTAAAATCTGACAGGTGTATATCTTAGAATTAATGAAATACAGCTGATAATTTCCTCACACCATCTGAGAATAAATTCTAAGTGAAATGAAGAGTTAAATGTAATAATGAAAGCATAAAAGATATAGAGGAAACGAGTGAGCAAGTATATAATCTGGCAGTGAATCCAACTTCTCTAAAACTACTAGCATAAGAAGAAACCATAATGGAAAACATTAATAAACTTCCCTGCATTGTGACCTTGGGATGGAACTTTTATCTGTGCCTCACATTTCCTATCCTTAATATAAGAATAACAATATTGTTGTTTTGAGGATTAAAGTAGTTGATATGTTTAATGCACTTGGAATAATGCTTGTACATAATAAGTGCTATATAGAATGAAGGTTTTTTTAACGTATTTGACAAATAAAAAGTGGAAGACTAGTCTTTAAAAAAAATTTACCATATACATCTCTGTTCTGTGTAGAATTTTTTTTCTACCATAGTATGGAAGTTTGACTCTGTCCTAAATAAAGTTGTGTTCACTCTTTGGGTTCAATCACATTTTTTAAAAAAAGATTTATGTATTTGAGAGAGAGAGGGAGATAGTATGGTAGGGGGAGGGACAGAGGGAGAGAGATCTCAAGCAGGCTCCATGCCCAATGCAGAGCCCCACATGAGGCTGGATCTCACAACCCTGAGATCATGACCTTAGCCAAAACTAAGAGTTGGATGCTTAACGGACCGCACCACCCAGGCACCCCTCCACCACATTTTAGTTACAGCGAATTACACATTGCATAATATAAAAGAGATTAACTGATCAGTGTTTAACATATTCCATTAATCTCTATTCATTTTAAAACCCAAATATTATCTATTCCTACATTGCTTTTGCTGTTCACTCGAATGCAGAAAATTTTAATATTTTGGATTCCTATTTCTTACACATATCTGGAATAACTGACAGCTCAAGGAAGCTGTTGTGTGCTATGTGGGTCTGCATTATATGAGTGTATATGGGCATATGTGGAATCAGACAGCAGCCTATAACTAAGCAGCTTCTCATGCAACTGCAGAAATTGTCTTAATCCCTTTCTTAGACACAGTGGAATGGCAGAGGTTGTGACTGATGATAAAATCCACTCAGAGCTTTCACAGGGATTAATCCCATTATATTATGCAAAGTTCCCATCTAGGCAATCCTATTAGAAAGTAAACAAATCTTCTCTTTAAACAAATCATGTCTCTAAACAGATCTAAACAAAGGCATGCAATTTACATATTTTGCTCATGATTCTCAACACAAACATGCAACTAAGTTAACATGGGGAATAATGCTTTTTGGCAAATATTACCTAGAAAAAATAATTATAATTTCTCTATTCCCATAAGCAGGAAAAAGTTTTCATGTTCTAGCATAGAGATAATTATAGTCTCTATGTGGGAGGTTTCTGTAAGAATCTACCCTGGCACCATGCATTTAAACAAAAATAACAAATAAAAGTAATCTTAGAATAGAATAAAAGACAAATTACAAATATAAAAAAACCAGAAATATGTGTGGCATACTTAATAATGTCTTCTTGTGTATATTATAATGTCTAATTATCTTTTATATATGAAGAGATCATAGAGTGAAAGAATGAGCATCACATCTAGGACAAGATGAACAATTAAATCTAGGGTGTGTGGATAAAACAAACACAAATAGTCTAAGAAATTATTTGAAAAAAATGTGTATCCACATCTACTAACCAGAGAAATGAAGTTTAAATGTGATACTATACTTCATCTATAATATTCGTAAAGAATACAAATAATAGTAATTCCTAATATGACATTAATTTCTGGAACACATAATTTCATACACTGCTATTGGTATTTTTTCCAGTTGATATCCTATTCTTTAGGGTTTCTTCTATCAAAAGTTTTAAAACATATGAATATACTTTGAATAATTCTATATCTGAAAACATACCTTTGAAAAATAATAGGAAAATTGAACACTGTGTATACAAGAAAATTTATTTCAGCATTATCTATAATGTTAAGTTATTTGAGATAACCTAAATTCCTCCAAATAGGGACTTGTTAAAATTTGTCACATATTCTGAGTACTCTGCTCCTTTTCTTCTCAGGGGGCTTAGGCTCTAGGGATGAAATTGGGTCAGAGGAATAAAAAATAACTGCCAATATACCTAAAATCACATTCACAACACCATTATAATCACATTTCTCAGTCTGGCACAAGCTGACAGACGTCTTCTCTCATGGTAATTTCCTTCATTTTAGAATTATCCCCTTTTCTATTTGCTTCCTTTAAAAAAAAATGCTTCATTTAAATAAATAAATAAATAAATAAAAATAAATATATAAGTATAATCTATAATATATTATTATAATATAAAACAGATTGAGTACAAATAATATAATATTCCAGGGGACCTAGAAGACTGCACATGTGAGTAGTGCACTTTGCCAGGAAAGACCTAATAGAGTCTTAATCTCTCGCTTCTGGTTCAACTTGAGTTCCTAGAGAAGCATGAAGTGAAGGCTAATGTTGTAAATGACCTGAGCATTGAAGGCATACTCCAACACAACAAACAGAGGCTTTCAGCAAAGGTCAGAAAACTGATTTGTTCAAAGAATTTAAGGACATTACCAACAATTATGAGCTGACCAATAAGCTAGCTGAACAGAGACTTCATCATCATAGTCAAATTGTCAAGAGCCAAGGACAAAAACAGAACTTTAAAGCAGCAAGACATAAAGGGTTTATCATGTACGAGGGATTGTAAAGAAGATTGACAATTGAATTCTCATCACAAACCAGGGAGAGCAGAAAGCAGTGAGATGACATATTCAAAGTGTTGAAAGAAAAAGACTGTCAACCAAGAATTCTATAGCCAGCAAAACCATCCTTCAAAAAGGAAGAAGAATCAAGACTTCTCAGATAAGCAAAAAAACCTGAGAGAATTTATCAGTAGCAGATCTGTCCTACAAGAAATAGTAAAAGCAAGTCCTTCAGACTGAAATGAAAGGACACTAGACAGTAGCTTGAGTCCACACAAAGAAATAAAAAGCACCAGTAATGAAATTATGAAGTAATAAATACAAAGACACTATAAATGTATACTTTCTTTTTAACTCGTTTCCTATCTGATTTAAAAGACTACTGCAAAAAGCAATAATTATAAAACTACGTTCATGGGCTTATAATGTATAAAGATGTAATTTGTATGATAATACTCTTAAAAAGGAGGGTGAAGAAAATAAAACTATATTGGAGCAAAGTCTTTTGTATATTATTAAAATAGTGTAATAGATGTAACAAAAAAGCAGTAGAACTCATAAAGAATTGAATAAAATTGTAGGATACAAAATCAACATAAAAATCACTAACAATAGTAACAATGAACTATGTTAAAAGGAAATTAGGAAAAAGTCCATTTACAATAACATCAAAAAGAATAAAATACTTAGGATTAAGCCTAACTAAGAAGACAAAAGACTGGTACACTGAAAACTACAAAGCACTGATGAAAGAAATTAAAGAAGGCACTAAAAAATAGAAAGACATCCCATGGTCACAGATTGGAATAATTAATACCGTTTAAATGTCCATACTACTCAAGGCAATCTACAGATTCTGTGCAATTCTCATTAAAATTTTAATGGCATTTTTCACAGAAGTAGAAAAAAATAATTCTAAAATTCTTATGGAACTGCAAACAACCTCAAACAGCCAAAATAATTTTAAGAAAGAAGAACAAAGTTGAAGGCATCTCATTTCCTGATTTCAAAATATATTTAAAAACTACTGCAATTAAGAGAGTAAGGTACTGACATAAAGATAGACATAGAGACCAATAGAACAAAATAGAGACTCTAGAAGCATATCCTTACAGATATAGCTAACTGATTTTTGACAAGGTTACCAAAATGTACAATGGTGAAAGTATTCAACAATGATTCTGGGAAATGGGAAAAAATGATTCTCTTCAACAAACGATTCTGGGAAAACTGGTTATCCACATGCAAAAGAATGAAATTGGACTCTTTTATCCTACACCAAACACAAAACTAACTCAAAATGCATTAAAGACTTATGTACAAGATCTGAAACTACAAAACTCCTAGTAGAAAACAAAGGAAAAGCTTCATGACATTGATTTTGGTAATGATTTCTTGGATATGACACCAAAAGCATAGCCAACGAAAGCAAAAAGAGAAAAGTGAGACCACACCAAACTAACAAGCTTCTGCACAGGAAAGGAAACAACAGAGTGAAAAGACAACCTATGGAATAAGAGAAAATATTTGCAAACCATCTATCTGATAAGAGGTTAATTTACAAAACATATAAGGAACTCCTACAGCCAATAGCATCACCACCACCATCATCATCATCATCATCATCATCATCATCAACAAATGGACAAAAGACTGGAATAGACATTTCTCCAAAAAAAAAGGCATACAAATGGCCAACAGGTATATGAAAAGTTGTTCAATGTCACTAAGCAGGGAAATGCAAATCAAAATCACATCGGGTATCATCTCACACCTGTTAGACTGGCTATTACCAAAAGACAGAAGACAAGGGTTGGCAAAGATGTGGAGAAACTGGAATCTTTGTATACTGTTGGTGAGAATGTAAAATAGTGCCGCTGCTATGTTAAACAGTATGATAGTTCCTGAAAAAATTAAAAATAGAACCACCATATGACCCAGCGATCCCACTTCTGGGAATGTATCCAACAGAATTGAAATCCAGATCTTGAAGTGACATTAGCATTCTTTGCATATTAGCATTCATTGCAGCACTACTTTCTATAGCCAAAATGTGGAAACAGCTTAAATGTCCACTGATGGATAAATAGATAAAGAAAATGTGGCATATATACACAAGGGAATATCATTCAGTTTTAAAAAGGAAGGAAATCCTGTAATACAAGACAACATGGATGAACTTAGAGGACATTATGCTAAGTAAAATAACCCAGTGATAATAGGACTAATATTGCATGATTTCACCCATATGACGTATTTAAAAAAACCTGGAGAGTCTTAGGATAGAGTGGTGGTTGCCAGGGGCATGGGAGATGGGGGATGGGAGTTGCTATTCAAGGAGTATAAAGTTTCAGCAATGCAAGTTGAGTAAGTTCTAGACGTCTTGCTGTACAACATTGTTAATAATACTGTATTGTGCACTTAAATATTTGTTAAGAGGGTAGACCTTATGTTGTATTCTTAGCACACACAAAAAAATAAAGAAAGTGAAGAAAATTAGCCCCGAGCATGTTCTTTGTAGGCACCGTTTTATCTGTCCTTTATTATCTGTCATTTTTAAATTCTAATTTAGCAAAATATTAAATTATATTAATTTTTCACTTCCTTTTCTTCCACATATTCCTCAAACTAGAGCTGCCTGACTTCTCTCATCACCCCTCCAACAAAACACTAACAAAAAAACCCCTACCAACTGAAAATAATCCATGGGCAATTTTATCCCTATTTTAGCCTCTCAGCAGCATAGGGCAATTGATTCTTCTAGAAAAGTTCCCTTTTGCCCTGGATTCATTGGCTTTACACATATCTAGTTTTCTTTATATTTCTCTAACAGTTCTTTTGTTGCTGTTGATTATTTTGTGGGTTACACATTTTCTCCCTCTGTTTTAGTAATGTTTCCCCAAAGTTTTGTCCTTAGTCCACTGCCTAAGCTCCTTGAGTGATTTCATGAACTCTCATCATTTTAGTTACAACTGACACAACATAGACTTGTGGTTAAGAGTTCAGGCTCTGGAAATAGATTTTCTGGTTTCAAATTCCAACTCAAAGCAATTTTCTTAATCTTTCCATGCCTCAACTTCCTTTTCTATATAAGAGGAAACATAATAGTACCTATCTGAGGTTTGTTGTGAGGATTAAATGCATACATGCAAATTGTTTAGAAAAGTTAGTGATATATATTAAAACACCAGAATGTTAGATCTTATTGGTACTAGTACCTCTATGTTTATAAAATTCAAATTATATTTTCTGAGATTTTTTCTTTATTTTTTTTTGTATCACTCTACTTATAATGCACAAATACAGTCTTTGTATTAGAAAACAATGAAAATGCAGTGTGAATTTCAAAAGAATTATCTACCTTATCATTTAATATTTATGTTATTTTTATGTTGCATATTTCCAGTCACAAGTTAGAGATCTACAACCTTATTTTTAAATGAGTGGACCATATTCTTTCACATAGCGTACTTGAATTAATTTTCTGTAGTTGAACATTTACATTATTTCTGAATATTTCTATAGTAATAAATTATTTATTAGAAAAGCATTTATTGTAAATTCATGGTTTTAAAATTGGTGGACTAGAGAGCTATTCAGTTGCTTACAATTCAAGCACAGAGTTTACAGGTTAAAAGAGTGGACCGTACAACAGGGATGTTTCAGCTACCTTTCAGAGAGCACAGCGGACTCCTTGCAAGGACACTTCCTGTCTTCAGAGATTAACTGCTTAATCAGGTAGGTAGAGAAATACAAAGAATGCATTTAATATAATGTTTTGAATTTGGTTTTTGAGAGTTTCAAAGGCATGGCAAAGGCCTGCAGTGTTGGACTAAGCCATGTCTCACAAAGCAGACACTGGTATTTCAAAAGTTAGAAGCCTATTGTGACTAATTTCTTAGAAAACACAAGGCAGATACCTCAGCTAGACTGCCTTGGTGACTACAGTAGTCCCAGTGGCAGTGACAAGATACTAGCAAGGTTTTATAGCTTCAAGATATAAGTGATTAAGCTAATTCTTAAGTAATATAAGCCTGAAATATAATTACTATTCTTCTTTATAGATTGACTACTTGCCAGGGGCCATTTGGCACTAGAGATTGAAATGTAAATCCCACATAGATTCCGATATCACTCTTAGGGCTCGTGATCTAGCAGAAAACAGGGAACTTAAACATCCTAAGTATAGAGGCACCAAAGAGCATCATTAGAGAATTGTATTGCCTTGACTGAAAGCTTCACACAATAGGAGCTCAGTCTTTAAAAAAAATCAATAGGAGTTTCCAACTAGAAAAATAGAGAAATGGCATTTCTGACAATACAGATAGTGTGCACAAAAGCACAGTGGCATGTTATGATGTATTTGGTAAGAGGACAGACATTTTAGCACTGTGGAAGTGAGAGACAATCGAGTGAAACAAATTTGAAAACAGAACAAAACAAAAACAAAAAAACACCGCAGCTGATACTCTGCCTTTCACAATCTCTTCTCTTCAAGCAAGCATTGATACTTAATAAGAAGCCAGTGATCAAGGATCTCTTCCTCTTTCTGGAAGTCTTTATCCAATTATTATATTAGTATAATTCTGGATAGTTCCTCTATTTCAACAAATATGTATTCCTTAGTATTTGCAGATTTTTTAAAAAGTTTACAATAAAAATTATCATGAAATTACCCAAACTACAGTAAATTTATGCAGCCATGGCCTTTAAAGTAGTTTTTCCTGAGACTAGTAACACATGATGGGAGTATGGTCTGGGCTGATCTCATCTTTGAAGGAGGTAGAATTTAACAGCACAGCCTATTTTCTGGAAACAGCTAAAATAAAACTATATTAAAATACTGATTCTCATGTTTTTAGCACTGTACTTCAGCCAGCTGGGCTAACCAGCCACACAGAAAGGTGAGTAGTACTGCTTGGGCAATGTGACAAGTGGTGACATTTCAAAATAAATTAAATGAGGGGCGCCTGAGTGGCACAGCGGTTAAGCATCTGCCTTCGGCTCAGGGCGTGATCCCGGCATTATGGGATCGAGCCCCACATCAGGCTCCTCTGCTATGAGCCTGCTTCTTCCTCTCCCACTCCCCCTGCTTGTGTTCCCTCTCTCGCCGGCTTTCTCTATCTCTGTCGAATAAATAAATAAAATCTTCAAAAAAAATTAAAAAAATTAAAAAAAAATAAATTAAATGAATAAGTAGTAAATAAATCACTGGGTGTGATTCTGACCTGGCAGAATGATAAACTAGCTAACTTAACCACTATCAGAACGCTATATGAAGATTTGAAAAAATCACTATTATAAACATGTTTTTTTAAACTTTATGATATATCATTATCCTAAAACATGAAAAATGCAAATGTAAGTAGAGTTGAATATGAACATCCTTCTTTTGCCTCCAACAGGAAACCCCAAGTTACTACCCTACCTGAAGTAGTTGTGGTGAGTCATTTGTTGTGCATCCTTAAAATTGTTTTAAATACACTTACATATGTGGAGATACCTATTACATACAATTGTTCATTTTATTACATAAGTGCTACACTGTATTATTTGTTTTATGGCCATCTTTTTTTCACTTTTCACAATATATGGAGATATTTTCATATCATTGATATAGATTAAATGCCTTATTTTTAAATAGCTACTGTGTGTTTTGTAGTCTGCGTGTCTAGACTGTCGCTATTTTCCTATTATTCAATCTTTGAGTTATTTCAACTATTTTGAAGTTGCAAAAATACTACAGTGAACATTTTGGGTATACAGTATCCTCATGCACAGAAATACTAGATTTCTTCTAGATAACAAAGAATAGAACTTCAGATGGAAAGACAAATGCATATTTAATTTGTTGAAATTATTATAAAAGGCCTTTACTTTCCATACTCCCACCAACAGAACATGAGTATGTATATTTTCCATACTTCATCAATATAAATATTGCTAATCTTTTTAGGGGGTTAATATATTTCATTTTATTTTAATTGTATTTCCATGTTTATGAGTATAATTGCATATTTATATATATTTCTTGTTCCTTTTTCTGTAAATGGCCTATTCATAGCATTTGCCCATTTTCTCTGTTGGATTTTCTCACTGACTTAAATGAATCCTTTATATATTCTGGGTATTAATTACTTGTTATAAGTGTAATAAATATTGTTCTCAATTTATTGCTTTACCATAACCTTATTATGATGACTTTTATTACGAAAGTTATATGTTTCACCTTTATAGTTATAAAGTTTTGCCAAAAAATATTCTACACAGGTTAATAAAAGTGTCCTCCTTATTTTCTCCTAATATATTCTTTTCCTTTTTTTCTAATTGTTTGAGATTTATTTAATTATTTATTTATTTAAGCATGCGTGTGAGAGAAAGTGAGCAGGGAGAGGGAGGGAGCCCCGTTGAGCATGGAGCCCAACACGGGGCTCCATCCCAGGACCCTGAGATCACAACCTGAGCAGAAACTAAGAGTCAGACGATTAATGGACTGAGCCACCCAGGTGCCTCCTGATGGCTTCTTTTTAAAATTTTAACTATACCTTTTTTTTTCATATATCACACTACATGTTAAAGGGAACCTAGAAAACCTGTCTTGTATTTGTTTAATAGAGGAAGTCAGCCATGTTTTTTTCTGAATACTTGATTAATTTCTCTTATTTTTTTTAGTGTTTTTATATCCAATTTCTTTGAAATTTATTCTTTATGTATGCACTGGAGAATGAATCAGTTTGATCTGTTTATATGATTATCCAATTGCCCTAACATCATTATTTTTCATTTCCCCAGGAATATGAGATTTGACTTAACTCTATATGTACATTCTGAGTCCATTATATCATACATTGAGTCTATTTGTCAACTTTTTAATTTGTTTCATCGGTCTATTAATGGCACCAGGATCACATTATTTTAATGATACAGTCATTGTAGTAGGTTTAATATACTGTAGGGATAATTCCTCCCCATGACTTTTCTTTTTCAGTATTTTCCTAGTCATTTGCGCATTTTTATTTTTCCTATGTCAAGTTTAATATCAATTTGTCTACCTCCAGGACAAAACTAATTAGTATTTGATTGGGAAAGCATTAGATTCTTAAATTGACTTAGAGAACACTAATCTATTGATAGTGTCTTTCCATTTACTGAAGTCAAATTTTGTGCTTTTGTAACTATTTTATTGCTTTCTTCTATAAGTTTAAAAAATTTTTTGGTTTTACCTATTTTCTTTCTATTTTACCTATTTTCCCCTCTGCTGTATCTTCTTTTTTAAAAAAAATTTTTTATTATGTTATGTTAGTCACCATATAGGGCATCATTAGTTTTCGATGTAGTGTTCCATGATTCATTGTTTGCATATAACACCCAGTGCACCATGCAATACATGCCCCCCTTAATACCCATCACCGGGCTAGCCCATCCCTCCATCCCCCTCCCCTCTGAAACCATCAGTTTGTCTCCCGGAGTCCAGAGTCTTTTGTGGTTCATTCTCCCTTCTGTTTAGCCCCCCTTCATTTTTCCCTTCTTTCTCCTAACGATCTCCCTGCTATTCCTTATGTTCCACAAATGAGTAAAACCATATGATAATTGTCTTTCTCTGCTTGACTATTTCACTTAACATAATCTCCCATCCATGTTGCTGCAAATGTTGGGTAATCGTTCTTTCTGATGGCTGAGTAATAGTCCATTGTATATATGAACCACATCTTCTTTATCCATTCTTCTGTTGAAGGGCATCTTGGCTCCTTCCACAGTTTGGCTATTGTGGACAATGCTGCTATGAACATTGGGGTGCATATGGCCCTTCTCTTCACTACGTCTATATCTTCTGCCTGATTATTATTTGTGTATATGATGCTATTATTTAATCATTGATATTCTAGGAGTTTCCAGATATATTATCGTGTCGCTGACAACTTTATGTAGTTTTATTATGCTTTATTTGTTTTCTTTTATCTAATTGTACTGGCTAATTTCTCCAGTAGAATGTTAAATACTGTTATACTTCATTTAACTTTTTGTTTGTGTTATTTTCTACTCTTTCTGGCAGATGTATCAGATATCTTTGCTTAAAAATCACCTTAGGAAAGATGATGGATTTTGGGGTATTTATATATCCAAAAGTTGAGGAAACAACCATTCATTCCATTTTCTTGGGAGATTTTATTGCTCAAATTTGTCAAATTGTTTTTCATTGTCTATGGAAATGATCATGTTGTTTTCCTGTTAGTCTTAGTAATATGATTATATACAGCAATGAACTATCCTTAGATTCATGGTATAAATTCCACTTGTTTGCTTATATGATGTTGAAGTCAAAGGGTTGATATTTTATTTAGGATTTTTGACTCAATATTTCTAAGTGACATTAGGCTATAAATTTATTTTCTTTGCTATCTTTGTTAGGTTTAGATTGTCAACACTGTATTGCTATATAAAATGATTGGAAAGTTTCTCTTTTTTCTGTGTTCTAAAAAAATTTATCTAGCAATTGAAATATCTTCCCTCAAGGTTAGAATTCACCTTGAATCTGTTTGGGCCTATATTTTTCTCTTAATGGATCCCTTATATAATTGTTTACTTCATCAGCAAAGTTAGTCTTTTACAAGCTTTCAAATTAGAAATCTATATTTTCTTCAGAAATTATGTGTTTCATTTAGGCTTTAAATTGACTTGTTTGAGGGTGCACAAAATAATGTCATAATGTCTTTTTGTCTTCTCTGTATCAATATAGAAATTAGGACATGGACATCTTGGTGGAAGGTGGGTGTCATTATTCAGCCTACCCCTGTCTCCTCTCTATAACTACTTTTGGTACCCAAATTTGCATCAGTCAGTAGTTAACCAGGGAAGCAAAAACAGTGGGAGTTATATATTTAGAGATTTATTGAAAGGGATTAGTTTACAGCGCAGGCTAGCTAGGCAAATTCTATCTAGGTCTTTTTCTTTCCTTCTTTCTTGCTTTTCTTTTCTTTTCTTTTCTTTTTTTTTCTTTTCTTTTTTTTAAACTCCTGTTCCCATAATTTAAAGAGCATTTTTATTTAAATAGCTACATCCCTACTGTGCATAGAATTTTTTTCTATTTTATTATTTACTCCTCTGCCTTCTCTATTTTGAATTCTGTATACACTTTCATATGGGTTTTGGAGCTTCCGATTCTGTCTTTTATGTTTGTGACATTTTGTTTTACACTATCAATCTATATATTTGCACCTTGTACTGGGAAAAAAACTTCACGTTCATTTCCAGCAAGCTATATCCGTATTTGTGATTAAGATCGACTAATGAGACTTTAAAAATATTTTAATTTCTTTATCTTTAGTCATTTCATTTTCATGAATTTAATATCTACTCAAAATCTCATTAGGAGATCTGTTATACTTCATTTAACTTTTTGTTTGAGTTATTTTCTACTCTTTCTGCAGGATTAGTTCTCTGGTTGGCTAGTTTCTTTTCCTGGGACCCAGATCTTTGGTGACACACTCTCTCTGCACATCTAGTGTTTGACAGTCACTGTTCACAACCTTTGGCTGCTAGTTCTGATTAAAGGTCTTGTCTACAGTGTGAGGAGGAGAGAGGGGGAGCCGGATATGCTGTCAGGGAAGGTTTGCCAGTTTTAAGTGACTTCTGTTCTCTTTTCATAGTCTAAATATTAGTAGATGAGCATATACTGTATTCCTCTCAAGAGAACATGTAAATAAAATTGGAAAAAAGTTTGAAAAGAGCAGTGGAAATGGTTTAAATATTAAATATGTAGATCTCGAAGATCAGTTCGAACAAATTAACAACTAGTATCTTTCCGTTGTCTAGAAACAAACGAGATAATATTTGTAGAGTTCTTTGGAGCCAGTTCCTTATTACTACTTAAGTTGTTTCTCACTAGAGTCAAATGTCCCCCCAAATAAAACATCCTGTAGGAGAATTAATGCAGAAAATAGAACCACCCGTCCTAATTCATAATTATATTATTACATGAATATAAGGGATAGATTATTCTTACAATGTTGGAAAAGTGTCCACTTTAGAAGTTTTTATGTAATAAAACAAGGACAGCGTTGCCTCATAAAATTTGGCTGATGTTTCTTGTGTTTTTGTGTCAATGGTACAATTTTACGATACACCTTTAAGAGTATACTTTATAACTGTTACGAATTACAGAACTAATTGTCATACCTGGATACTGAAACCATAACTTTGATTAATTAACCATGATCCTCTGATGCAACTGGTGTTCATCTATGCATTCATTCAGCTAATATTGTGCTGTAGGATATACCTAATTGCTTTTATTGTTATGAAGAATCTGTAATAAAAATTAACCATATGGCTCCCTATGGTAGCTCTAGAGGGAGTGGACAGATGATATGTAATTCAGCAAATTACATGTGCTACATTAATTGGTAAAAAAAAAAAGTCTTATGAATAAAATAAAATAGGAAGGGAGATCAAGAGTTAGCAGTGGAGGAGTTAAGGTGAGTAAGGTAGAGCTCTCTGATATGGTGATATTTAGGCAGAAACCTGAACTAACAAGAAACAATGTGCCCTAATATAGTACACAGTGTGTTGTAAGTACCAAATAAGTGCTCATGCTTATTATTAGCTAAGAAGAATTTTGTTATTCACTGTACCCTTGAACTATAGCACAATAGACTTATTTTAGAAGAAAATTTTTCTGCATTTTTAAACAAACAAAACATACCGTTATTTTAAAATATTAAATTCTAGTCATGATTTCCTAAGAAGAAATGGTCTCCTTGCAGTATCAACAGAGAGAAAATAGCTAGCTATGTACTGTAATAATAACTCAGTAGAGAACAGAGAACAATTTACTGGTTTCTCAATTTCTTTTTAAATGAAAAACAGTGAAGTTCAATCTTAAACGAAGTTTTCTTGCCAACTTGTCAGATGAACGACAAGGGAAGTTGTTGCTCAGCAACACAGTAAGACTGAGCTCCCGTGATGTGTCCTTACATAATCTCAAAACAGTACGTTGGATAACAATGCTATCCATGTAAGTAGTGAACTTGTTTTAACTGAGTCACTAAGCGTTTTTGAAATCATTCTTAATTAAAAGTTGAACACTAATTTTCTTACAGTAAAATTTCTGTGATGACACCATGTCTCTACTAATGTTTTATGATTTAAAGTGCACTGTGCCTCATGCTAGAAAAATTCATTCTGGCATTTCTATTGGAATGTAGCATTCTATTTCTGATAAAGGCTCTTCTTTATGCTTCTGTCAGGACAAGAATGAGATGGTATCAGTTAATGACTTTAACTTGGATGACCAGGAGACCTTTTTCTCTTCTGATTGAAGTCTTCAACAACTGTAGATATATTCAGTCTGAGTCGCACCTGATGACACTTTTTGTTACACTTTCCGAGATGGTGTAAATATCCATTTTTTGATTAGTCTTGAAAATGAAATTTTTAAAAAAGATAAACAAGTCCCATTCCTGAAGGCATTTAAGGAAGATCTTCAAGATCATCATATTTTACAATTTATCTATCTAATTAAATTCTATTTGTACTTGAATCCTTAATTCAAGTCCCGACACCTAATATGCCCTTTCTGAGGAACAGAGACCTTAAAATTGTGGGCATGTATTGCCTGTATGTCTCTTTGCTGCCCTTAATCAGATAGTGATTTGCATTCCTACTCAATTATTTTATATACATTTATCCTGGGTCCCTTAAGAGCAGAGGACAAATTTTATCCTACTTTACTTTCCCTTCAACACCTACTGTCATGCTGTGCCCAGAGTGTGTAATGAAATAACACGAATAACATACACCAATTTTATTTGGGAGTCTATGCTCTTCAAAATATTTTCACAAATCTTATGTTTATATGGAAACTGGAATTTACATATGTTGAAATGCATTTCAACTATGTGTGAATTTTTACAAATATCTAATTTTATCCTTACGGGTTGAAAAATTTTACCTTTAACACAATATATGAAGAAACCAAGCTTCAGACTATTTTAAAGAGACTTACATGTTATGTTGGCTAATTGAACGTAATAATAATTTAAAAAGAGAGAGACTTATATGTAGTCAGGAGTCAACACTCACTCTTTGTCATCTTAACTCAAATTTTTTGCTCTTTGTAGTATCTAAAATTTTCTTAGTTAAGGATTGGATAAGTGAAGAAATAAGTCATTGAATGGAGGAAGGAAGAAATGATTGAGTGAACTCCAAGTTTCATCACCATGTTCCACTCATCATCCATCTTGTAGATCCTTCTTCCACAAATATCAGATAACAATGGTCTCCATGCTTTTTCTGTCAGTTTCCAAGTTCATTTCTAATAGTTGCCTCACATTTGTGACAGCCATTTGATATCCACCACCTAGTGGTTCACTTTCTTAACTTCTAACTTACCATCTTTTCAATTTATTCTATTCTTAAATTGAGAATCATTTTCCTCAAATTCTATTTGGATCACTCATACTAGACATACCAGTGGATTCTCATTTCCCAGCTTACCTAGTACACACCGTTGAGCTTCTTAACTACCCCCCTACTTTATCTTCTTGAGTCCTCATACCAACTACTATAACATCAAATAAAGAAAATTTATTCTCTATTGTTCATTATTCTTGTGTCTTTGTCTTTCTTTGTCACTTAGTCTCTATCAATTCATACTTTTCTCTTCAGTTGCTACCTTGTTCAAACTTCACGTCCTTAGGAAATAATTCTAACTACTACTTTGGGATACTGAAGAACTTGTGTTACATAGCCTCTAAAATGTCTTTTATGTATGTTCTTGTACAGATAAGCTAATTTTTATTGTCTCTTTTTTCTTTAGATTGTTACATATAACAAAAGTTATAATCTTATGTTTCTTTTATATCTTCCTTAGCTGCCTCTGTGAAGTCACTATTAAAGTTTATTATTAAAAAGTGGTTTCTTGGGGCACCCGGGTGGCACAGTCATTAAGCATCTGCCTTCAGCTCAGGGCATGATCCCAGTGCTCCCCACATCAGGCTTCTCCACTAGGAGGCTGCTTCTTCCTCTCCCACTCCCCCTGCTTGTGTCCCCTCTCTTGCTGGCTGTCTCTCTCTGTCAAATAAATAAATAAATAAAATCTTTAAAAAAAAAAAGTGGTTTCTTGCCTAGGAAGGCATAGCTCTTTTTTTTTTAAAATATTTTATTTATTTATTTGTCAGAGAGAGAGAGAGCACACAAGCAGGGGGAGCAGCAGGCTTCCTGCAGAGCAAGGAGTCTGATGCAGGACTAGATCCCAGGATCCTGGGATCATGACCTGAGCTGAAGGCAGATGCTTAACTGACTGAGCCACCCAGGCATCCCAAGGCATAGCTCTTCACAGGGGCTTCAAACAGTAATTGCTTCAGTTACCTTTCAAGGTACATCAGCAGACAAAAAGTAATGTTCTCTCTTTCAAAAACTTCACTGAGTTAACAATGGAGTAAAACTTGGTAAGATAACCAGACTAATTTCTGTATGTTTTAATATGTCTGATAAAATGAGAGTCTCTTTTGTACTGACTCAAACTTTCTCTTTTTCTAGAAGCATTATCCAGGTGTATGTAAGCTCAGACTAAAAACCTTATGCTTGTCCTGAAGAGAGCAAAGCGCACATAATAGTACATGGGGAACAGTCTCCTTCAAACATAACTGTAAAATAGCTGCTGCTTGACTAGAGAAGAATATCTATAAGCAAAGCGGCAACCCCCTTCCCCCAAAAGACAGATCTTTCATAAGCTACTAGGAAAATAAAAACAAGATTTAAAGATCTCTGCTAAAATAGATAATGAGCAAAAAGAAAAATAATAGATGGCTTTGGGAAGAGATATAATAATGATGATTAAATAAAGCTTAGAGAGCACAAATGTCTGAAATGAAGGCAGAGAGGCATTTAGCAAGAGGCTTTTATCAACTGGAAAATAGCTGTCATATGTATATGGGTCAGTGCATTTGATATGTGAAGTTGCCCTAATGATTATACAAACAAGTTTTCTCTCATGTGCTCTTCTCTCAGACAGAGGAAAGAAGACCAAGGCTCTTAGCTAAGCCACTCTTTTCTTCTGGCAAAAGATACTCCGGTAATTTTGAACTCCAACACTTTTGAGTAAATTTAAAAGTCTTCTGGCTGCTGTGATACCTTCTCTGTCTTGGTTTTACTCATGACCCCATATGGACAGTAGAGGTTGCCATGTGAGAGAGGAACTTCAGTTTCCCGTAGTAGCCATATTCAAATATTTTTCTTTCTGTTCACCCATCTCTCCTTCCTCCCCAGCTCAATGCAAAGACATTCTTTCTATTTTTTCTTCAAGATAATTTCAACTTAGCTCTGGATCCCATCCCTTTCCAACAACTTTAATTATTTCCACCAACTCATTAATTATACCATTTTTCCACCTCTACCCTCTTCTTCCCTTCTGAATATTTTTTTCTTACATCAAGTCCCTCCTAATTTAAGCAACAGCAGCAACAAAAAAACAAAAACCTGAAAAACAACTAAAAAGCCAAAATACTCTGTTCTACTTTTTTCCTTCTATCATCTTAAACTGCTCCACACTTCTCAGCCAAGTTACTCAATAATAGTCACATCCCTAATGCTCAATGAGTAGTTACAGTATATCAGGCATTTATTCTACGTGTATCAGTGCATTTAATTCTCTTATTAGGTACTTGTGATATTACTTTTCACTTCATACTTTAGCCTTCCACAGTCTCTGGTGAAACTGTCCCTGCCAACTTCTGCCTCTTGAAACCAATGGGAAAGTAATTAATTTTATCTTATTTGACCTATGTGTAGCATTGGCCCATTACTTTCTGCTAGTTTTTCTTTATCGCATCCTATTTTCTTCCATTACGACCTCTTTTCCACTCCTCTGATGTGGCTCCTTTTCACTTTATAGTCTCTTGCTGGATAATTTCATTCATGCCCATTGCTTTTCCCAACTGTAGATATGTTAGTGGTTTTTAACTCAATCTCCACCACAGATTTTTTTTTTCCTTAGTTTGTATTTCTATCTACTGGATATGTCTACAGCCCAAGCACTGTGAATTTTATGTTTTCATAATGAAAATCAACATTTTTTTCAAATATGGCCATCCACCCAGTTCCCCAAGCATGACATTAGAGTCACTCTAGTTTCCTCACTTTTTTTTTTTACCTCTTACAACCAAATAATCAGAAAGACCTGTAAATTGCATTTTTTCAACTCTTACATGCATCACCTTTCCTATATCTCTTTACTATTCTCGTAGTTTAAGACCTTATAATTCAACGTCCATATTTATTGCAAAAATTCTCAACTAATCTCACTCTTTCAATCTCATTTCCTTCTAATCTATTCTATCACTTGAATGATTTTTCTAGAATTCCTATCAGTCAGGGGCGCCTGGGTGGCTCAGTCAGTTAAGAACCCAGCTCTTAGTTTTGGATTGGGTCATGATCTCAGGGTCCTGGGATCGAGCCCCACGAAGGGCTCCATGCTCAACAGGGAGTCTGCATGAGGATTTCTCTCCCTCTTCCTCTGCCCCTCCCCCTGCTCACACACACTCTCTCTAAAAAAACCCAAATTTAAAAAAATAAATAAAATTCATATCAGTCATAGTGCCTCTCTTTAAAGACTTTTCTTTTTTCTGTCCAAGACCAAAATTATCATGACCTTATTATATAAGGGTCCTGCAGATATAATCTTGCTTTCATTCTTAGTGGGAGTTCTTTCAATCTATTCTCTATATCAAATAATTCATAGCTTTCTAACCATACTGTGAACTTATTCTCTATTATGCTCTTGTAATGCTATTCTCTTTGCACAGAATATTTAACAGTAAACTAAATGTTCTTTTATTCAATATTTCTATTATAGAACTTGAATCAAATAGTTCCATAATCTACTATTATCTCTTCTTGAACTTCATATGAATTCATACATTTATTATGGATAATGATAAGGTCACATATATCTAGGTAAGCACTCTTTTTCTTTTTTTCCTACCTGCAAAGTTATTTCAAGTATTTTTGAGTGTGAATCTCTCTTTCCAAATACTTTTTTTTTTTTACAGTGGTGAGAAACTTCAGATCTAAGGATCTTAATAATTTTACAATTCAATAGGTCAAAATACCCTTGTAGTATTATCCTCTTTTATTAAAGAAGGGTGAAGAAACTTTCTCAGGAGAGCATAATCTTTGTGAAAGTCTGAAACTGAAGCTTCTGTGCTAACCTGGGTTTTCTAAATTTATTTAACCAACTTGTCATCAAAACTGATAGCATCTCCCAAGGCTGGTTGGATCATTTGGCACCTGGAATAAGCCATGCTCACAACAGACACTTGGCTTATGAGTGATGGATTTCACATAATGTGTCTGTCTCCTCTCCTGCATGGTTCCTACAGGGGCCCTTTGATCCATTCAGATCATCCTGTACACCTAAAGAACTGAAAATCAGGGCAATACAGTCTCAATCTTTTGCTCTATAACCCTCAGTCCTGGGCCGCAAGCCCTAAAAAATTACATTTCTTAGATGTATTTGAGCACATTGGAACACTGGCATACAAAACTGATTTTTTTTTCTCTAAGGTGGATGCTTTAAGGCTACAGTGAGAAAAGAAGAGGTGAAAAATAGCTCACAGATGAATAAGAACGTTTTTAAAAGTTCATTTTGTGCACAAAACTATGAAATGAACCACAGAAGTTGATTTTTTTCCCTTTTAGGTATCCAGTAAAGTGTTCCATTTATCCGGACTGAAAGGAGGAAAGTTTTGAACAACATTCTGGTGATTGCCAATAAGTTTCCATTAATTCTTTTTTTTTTCTCTTCTGAATTTTACTCTTGAGTCCAAGTTCAGTTTACTTATCTTCTCCTCCTATCACTTAGTATATTTGAGTATGGTATTCTGGAGAATTCCACAATATATAGCACATTAATATGGCATGGAACTATATAGCACATTAACCAAGATAAATTTTCAGGAAAAAGATTTTCAACTTATCTTTTCAGGAGAGAATATACCCCTTCCATCCTATCCTGTAACTCTCCTCCTCCTTTAGAAATGTATCTAATTCTGGGGTATTAATGATTAAATAATTTCTTTACTTATCTTTAAATGATCTCTTTCCCTTTTCCCCCTTCTTTGTTTTAGCTATCTCCTTAACAATGTTGTTTGATATAATGTCTTTGGGAGAATTTTAGGCTTCTTAGGGAGATATAGCAAAAGGAGAGACAATGTTACAAATCAATCATTATGGAAAAGCTAACTAACATCACTCTAGAAATTTCCATGGCATTCGTTTTGAAGGAGTTCAAAATATTTTTATTGTGAAAATACTAATTTTTAATCGCCCATTTTACTCAATTAACAGCTTTGAATGGTCTGCCTTGTAAACACTAGGCATTGGACCTAAATTCACCTAGTTATTATTCTCAGGAGCTCACATTTCTTCCTATCATCTCTCTAATGTTGACAGAGCCTTTTCACTACATCCATTCTCTCTTTTACATTGAAGAGGAGGTTAAGAGAGATCACTACTTTGTCTCAGTATATAAAAAAGTGTCACACACACCCACACAAAACTGATTTAAAAAAAATATGGGCAGGGGGTGCCTGGGTGGCACAGCAGTTAAGCGTCTGCCTTCGGCTCAGGGTGTGATCCCGGCGTTATGGGATCGAGCCCCACATCAGGCTCCTCCGCTAGGAGTCTGCTTCTTCCTCTCCCACTCCCCCTGCTTGTGTTCCCTCTCTCACTGGCTGTCTCTATCTCTGTCAAATAAATAAATAAAATCTTGAAAAAAAAATATGGGCAGAAGACCTGAATAGACATTTTTCCAAAGCAGATAGTGCTCAACATCACTAATCATCTGGGAAATGAAAATCAAAACCACAATGAGATATTCCCTCTTACCTGTTAAAAGAGCTATTATCAAAAAGACAGAAAATAACAAATGCTGATGAGGATGTAGAGAAAAGGGAACTCTGTGCACTGTCAGTGGGTATGTAGATTGGTGCAGCCACTATGGAAAATAGGATGGGGATTTCTCAGAAAACTTAAATTAGTGCTACCATATCATCCAGCAATCCCATTTGTGGGTCTGTATTCAAAGGAAATGAACACAGGATCCTGAAGAGATATTGGCAGTCCCATGTCACATTGCAGTGTTATTCACAATTCTCCAAGATATGGGAATAACCTAAGTGATCATCATTGGATGAATGGATAAAGAAGATGTGGTATACATAAAAAATGTAATATTATTCAGTCACAAAAATGAAGGAAATCTTGGGGCACCTGGGTGATGCAGTCGTTAAGCATCTGCCTTCGGCTTAGGGCGTGATCCCAGCATTATGGGATCGAGCCCGACATCAGGCTCCTCTGCTAGGAGCCTGCTTCTTCCTCTCCCACTCTCCCTGCTTGTATTCCCTCTCTCGCTGGCTGTCTCTATCTCTGTCAAATAAACAATAAAATCTTTTTAAAAAATGAAGGAAATCTTGACATTTGTAACATAGATGGACCCTGAGGACCTTATGCCAAGTGAGATTAGTCAGAGAAAAATACTGTATAATCTCACTTATCTGTGAAATCTAAAAAAACCCCAAAACTAGACAAAAAACTGAGCTCATGGACACTGATAACAGAGTGATGATTGTCAGAGATGGGGGGAGGGCAAAATGTGTAAATTGGGTCGAAAGGTACAAACCTCAGTTATAAAATAAGTCCTGGGGATGTAATATACAGCATGGTGACTGAAATAATACTGTATTGCATATTTGAAAGTTGCTAAGAGAGTAAATCTTAAAAATTCTCATCACAAGAAAAAAGATTTTCTCACTATGTATGGTGATGGATGTTAACTAGACTTATTGTGGTCATTTCACAATATATATGCATATTGAATCATTATGTTGTACATCTGAAACAAATATAATGTTATATGTAAACTACATCTCAATAAAAAAATTAAAATAAAATGTGTCAATGTTAATAAGTTTTTGTTAACATTATTTCCAAGCAAGTCCTCTATATGCTTGATTCGTGGTTGCAAAAAATTTCAAATCCCTAGACAAAATCAGAAGGGAAACAAACCATAAGAGACTCTTAACTCTAGGAAACAAACTGAGGGCTGCTGAAGGGGAGGTAGGTGGGGGGATGGGGCAACTGATTGATGGGCATTAAGGAGGGCACCTGATGTAATCAGCACTGGGGTTATATGCAACTGCTGAATCACTCTACCTCTGAAACTAATAATGCACTATATGTTAATTAATTGCATTTAAAAAATTTCAAATCCCCCCACATTTCTTTACCATCAAAATCTTTGTGTCACAACACAAAGGCAAAATGAACATGTTTTATATTATTGGGCCAAATCTAGACATAGTTAAAAGAAATGGCAAGTGAGAATCCTTTCATCTATTCCCTTTGCACTAAAAGAAAGAGTCCAAATTTCTGAACCTTCCAGGCCACTGGGAAATTTTCCAATAAGTTAAGCAGGAGTTGATTAGAGACATTCACCCCTGGCTTCCTCCATGTTTTATCTCTCAGTTTTCAATGTCCAATCAATTCTCAATTGTCCTTTACTTCCTTTACCATGAAATGAAGGCTCTCTATTAGATTACCTCCAAATGTTTCCATGTCTGGAGTTCTATAATTTTATAACTTCTGAGTATATTATTACAGAAAAAAGGTATTTTTTTCAATTTCTTACCAACAGCAATTAGCCTGCTTCATTTAGTAATTCAATAAGTACAAGTTGCTCTCAAGCTAATACAATCACTTCTCCAGTTGGCAAAGAGAAAGAAAGAGCTTGAGACTCTTTTATACTTTGGTTCTTTACACTCATCTCAGAGGTGATACAGTGCATTTCTGAAGAAGATAATGGATGCAGCTAAGGCAAGGTCAGGGTGATACACCTAAACGGTTAAATCTGAAAAGCATGGTTAAAATTTTTCTAAGAGTTAGAGTTCTAAGCTTGATAGATTTTAACTTTATTTAAAGATTTATTTGTTTGAGAGAGAGAGAGAAAGCAGAGGGGAGAGGGGCAGAGAAGGCAGACTCCAAGCTCAGTGCGGGGCTCAACGTGGGGCTAAGCACAGGGCTTGATCCCAGGACCCTGAGATCACGACCTGAGTTGAAACCAAGAGCTGGACACGTAGCCAACTGCCATCCAGGTACCCCAATTTTAACTCCATTTAAAAATACACTAGCAAACCCCTGAAAGGCTAATATAAATATTTAAAAATCATTTACCCTTTTATTTATTCTTAAATATTGGTTCTTTCATTAATATAACTAGTCAAGACCCACTATAGATATAATCACCTACAAATGAGGGGTACTTCTAATATTGACAAATCTACAAATAAATAATATGCCTTGAGTCACAGAAGAGTCTTCTGAATCAGAATTTATCTGATTTTACTCCCGAACAAATTTGAAGATCACATAACATTATACATGGGGTACTAGAAACTCTTTTCTTTCAATTCAGCAAAACTATGAAAGTCCCAATAGTTAGATATTTACATAAGTCATTATATTCATTCATTTGCACACTCAAAACATATTTTTTGAGTTCTTACTAAACACAGAGACAAAAGCTCTAAAGATATTTTGTTTCTTCTCATATATAACAACATATTATAGTCTACCATAATCAACATTTTCAGTCATACACACCTCAATGTCACTTAGCTATCGGATCTTTTAAGAGCAGGCTTTCAAATAGAAAGTAGAGAAAATATGAAGACAGGGCAGGTTAAAGGACACAAGAAGAGACCATGAGTGCCAGAGCAAAGAATTGAACTACATCAAGCTTTCATTGAGTACAACTCCTGCTGAGAATGAACATGATCGGTTAATAAAACTTGAGAGTTATATTGCAGATACTAGAATTTTATGAATAGGGCAAGACCAATGCAAAAAACGCCACATCAAGGAATAACTGAAGAAAAGAATGAGCAAACCTTTAGCAAAACATCCTTGTGTTGTAGTCTAATTGAAATTCTGGCAATATAGAATTAGAGGTAGTCAAGAAGCCAAACGCTGCATTAAACCACAGCTCCTGACACACATACTGACTTTGATTTTTGAAGGGTAGATTTTTAAATTTTTGTTTTGTTGTTGCGGTTGCTTTGTTTTGTTGTTGTTGGGTTATTGGGGTTTTTTTTGTGTTTGTTTGTTTTTTGTATAACCCAAACTAAACATCTGATAGTAACAATTAAGTAGAACCCAGTAGCACAAGTCAGAGTCATAAAGATCCATTGCAGCTACTATGTCTCTCACTACCTTTGGTCTGATTATTTCTAGGACAAGGCTGGTGTATGTTTGGTGTCTGAAAGTTACTTTCAAAACCTAACGCATGTTTTAAGGTATCTATAGGGTTGTTCAACCGTATGTTGGGATGATTAGGGCCTTGAGAGGAAAACATTTTAGACATAAACAAAAACAATTCAAATGAGAAAATACAGAGGCTAATTACTCAGAGTTTGCTACAGCAAGGGAGTCAGCCATCATTTAAATTTGGTCTAGACTCAAAGGCAGGCAAGGGAGTAGCAAAACTTTATAATGAAAAAGGGAAGATTTCAAGTACGTCTTAATGGGAGGTTGTAGTCCTGGGGAAGCTGATGGCCAACTAATAGAAGTAGGGTGTTCTATGTAATTGATTAGGGAAGCATATTTGGCTTTCTGTGGTTGGTTCTGAGCTGAAAGTAGGAGCACAAATGAAGAAAGCTGGCAGTTACCACGTCCTCACTGTTCTGCACAGCTTGTGGGTCAGAGTTCTGTTGTCATGTAGGCTGGTCATAGTCCAATTGTGTATTCAGCCTGTCAGCATTTAATAGATCAATAAATGTATATTTCATGGTATCATGTATTATCTGAGTCTTCATGTCACACTCTTTTATCATTTCTGAAAGAGGAAGGAAAAGAGTGAAATGTCAGTTCAATAAATAATCCTGAAAAGGAATTATACAACATTTATTTTGACAGCAACAATGTTGAATGCCTCATAGAGTGACACTTTTAAATTTTTTATGCTGGGGAAAAAAGCAAGAAAGGGCAGAAGTGCATGATTCTCCAACTCAAAAACGTACTTCGACATTGACACAAATAGGAGTCTGATTTTGGGGCTGGAGCCTGAGGACATTTCAAAGGCCTAAGTCAATAAATGTCAACAGGAGAAAGGAACGTGAGGCATGGCGCCATCTATCCCCTGATGACACACGGGTGATGAAGTGCGCCCATCTGGGCTTCTGAAATGCGCTTTGTGAGATCAGGTGGGTACATAATGCCAGCGTTGTGAATGATTCCCTGGTAAACCTGGCCTGGTTTCCTGTGCCAAGATAAGCAGAAACCTGAAGTAAAACTTTCTCTCCACAAAGAAAAATAGTTCTGTAGTTGTTTTGTTTTTGTAAGCAAAACATATTCCCACTCCGGTAGGCCACCCAATGCACACCCACGTGGCCCCCATTAACCGAGAAAACAAAGGCAAGAGTTGTGCCTCTGGCTCCTGAGCTCGGCTCTCATGTTTTGACATCTGCGGGGCCTAATGGTACCTCTGAGTTTGCTTCCAGAAAGCCAGGATTACCTCAGGCTCTCCTGAACTGACCGTTGTTTCTAATTATTGCAACATGGGAAGCGAAAAAGAAACTATTCTGCACGCAAATGTTTCACAAAACTCAACGTTAAAAAAAAGAGTTGCTTGATAATGATATAAAAACACAGTGGTGCCGTTAGGAAAAAGCTATTTGTTTTTTCTTTTGGGAAACATTTTCATTTTTAATATGCAGACAGATCTCCAAAATTGACACTCTAGATAGGAGCGGGTGCATGAATAATGCAGAACAGTATAAAATCCGAAAGTCGTTTGTGGTTAGGTTTGGAAAGGGTTATGGAATTTTTTTTTTATTCCCCAAATACACTTGTATTATAAACTTGAGCTACATAAATTCAAAGTTGTGGAAATTACAGTAATCATCCAAGTGATCTGATTAGTGTATCTGCCTGTCTAGGTGACCTGGGTGAATATAACTTTTTTCCTGAATAGAATTTTTAAAAGCCTATGTTAGCTGAATAATTCTTTCTTTCTTTCTTTCTTTCTTTCTTTCTTTCTTTCTTTCTTTCTTTCTTTCTTCTTTCTCTATCTTTCTTTCTTTCTTTCTTCTATCTTTCTTCTTTCTTTTGTAATCCTTTTTTAAAACTTAAATTCTGGTTAGTTCAGATACAGTGTAATATTAGTTTCAAGTGTACAAAAATATAGTGACCCTGCACTTCCATACATCGCCTGGTGCTCCCCACAAGTGCCCTCCTTCATCCCCATCACCTGTTTAACCCATGCCCCACACCCAGCCCGCCTCTGGTGACCAGCAGTTTGTTCTCCATAGTTAAGAGTTTAATTCTTGCTTTGCCCCCCTCTCTCTCTTTTTTCCCCTTTGCTCATTTGCTTTGTTTCTCAAATTCGACACACGAGTGGAATCATACGGTATTTGTCTCTCTCTGACTCATTCTGCTTGGCACAATGCTCTCTAGCTCCACCCGTGTCATCGCAGATGGCAAGATTTCATTCTTTTTTATGGCCGAGTAATAGTCCGTTGTAATTTTTATAACTTAGCTAACTTTCTGGTGTTTTGCTTATCCTAACACAAAAATTACTTTCAATTTCCTGGACCTAGTCCAAGGATGATGGAGAAGGAAAATGCTGAAGATGTCTGCTAGACAACAGACATAATCCTACCTCGGATAAAAATAAACACAAACGTCTTTATATTTTCTTCTCTTGCTGTCAAGAATGTTCTTGCTGCCCTATTCAAATCGTCCTTCAAACATGTCTTGCTTCTCTGAATCTTACTGCATGCCTTTGCTTATGCCCGTCCTCCTTCTAAGTTTCAATTCAAAACCCGTTTGTTCCATGAAAGAGTCTCTCATGGCCGGGGACTCTTCTGAGCTTCTATCCCACCTCAGTTGTAATACAGAAATCTTTCTAAAAGTATGGCATATCCTTTCAATCAATTTAAAAATTCTTTGACTAAAGGGACCCTTCCCAAATGCAGATTATTATTCAAAGTGCCTTACACATTATGTTCTTAAAATTTGTTGATGGATAACTCTTCTTGGAAAAACGCTGATGGCATTTAAATTTTTGCTGCTAAAAATGATTTAGGCATGAATAGATAAAGCCCCAAGCCTCTCTTTAAGTGCCTAGCTATAAGACATGCTTTGCTCCCTAGCATTCCAAACAAATGGAATTTCACATAAATTCTAGGAACTTCTGATTTTATCTAGTTCTTCTTCCTCTTACATCTTTTGTTTTATTTTATTTTATTTTTTTTAGATATGGAGCTCTTTGAACAGACCTTTAAATATTTAAAAACATTTTTTAACAGGGAGCTCACTTTTCTCTTCTCCCATCTAAATAGTATGGGTTTTAAGAGCCAAATGAACCTATATGCAAATCTCAATTTTGCAACTTGATAATACATAAATAACATCTCTAAGATTTATTTACTTCTTCAGTAAAAGAGAACTGAGAACAGTAAAATCTGTCTCATAGAGTGGGTATTAGTGTAAAACACCTAGGTTGATAGTGAGGATTAAATAAAATTATAAAATGCTGTCCAAGAATGTCTGCTATTATTATTGTTGTTATTTGTACATACACTTTTTTATAGTCTCAAAATCCCTTTACTGAAATTCCCTTACTAAATTCCCTTACTGAAAATTATACAGACTAAAGAATGAAGTTGTAAATCCTTAGTTCAAATTCTGGTTGTAGGACTTTCTTGGGGATAATATTAATCTAAAATAATAACTCTGTGGATATAAAGCATGGGGTGGGTAGGCTGTATACACCTCCCAGATACGTGCACAATTTGTTTCAAATGTATATAGATATTGCGATTAATAAAATGTGACTGTTTCAGATTCATTGATACTTTCAGCAATATTAACATTTTCTATATTAATAGCTGTCTTAAAAATGCAAAGAAGAGGTGGGGAAACACTGTATTATGGAATTTGGATATTCTTTCTGAAGAAAAATGAGTACCTATTGTGTTCTTCTCTCTGTGATAAGAAATACAAAAATGCCTAAGTCCTGGATCTTACCCTTAAAAAAGATCTTTGTTTACTCTGATGCTGTGAGGGGTGGGATTAAAATAGTTTGATGAGGGGATCTTTCTAGTTATAATATTTTTACAGTTTCAGAAGTTTGAGAGATTAAAGGAGGTATTTGGAAAAGATAATTGGAGGAGATAAATTGCTACATGTAATAAGGTAAGACAAAAGAAGTTGTGTAGGGAAGGATCTTGTAGCATGAACTGCCTGCAATTGCTGGAAAGGATAAATATACAAACCGGGTCAGGCATTGCTGTGGTAAAATATATCAGGTTATGATTTAGACTGTGACCATTCAAAATGAAAGCAATGGAATGTATGCTTTATCCAGTGGGTCAATTAACTAGAGCCATTATACAATAATGACACACTATGACACTATGTGACTCTAAGGGGCGCCTGGGTGGCTCAGTTGTTAAGTGCCGGCCTTCGGCTCAGGTCATGATCCCAGGGTCCTGAGATTGAGCCCTGCATCGGGCTCCCTGCTCCGCTGGAAGCCTGCTTCTTCCTCTCCCACTCCCCCTGCTTGTGCTCCCTCTCTCGCTGGCTTTCTCTCTCTCTGTCAAATAAATAAATAAAATCTTTTAAAAAATAAATGAATAAATAAAAAATAAAAAATAAATAGTATAAATAGTGGTATAAATACTTGTATAAATAGTGGTATAAATATAAATGTGTGTATATACATTTATATACTTTTTTTTCTGGAAATGAATGCAAGTACACATGAGCCTTTAACTCAGAAATAGAACTCATGTTTGGAATTGAGTGATTATCATTGTTGAGATTCTCCAAAGAGATTTCTAACAAATAGATTTCTTCTTCCCCACCAAAGCCATTAGTCTTTTGAGAAAAAAAAATGATGGAGAAAAAAGCTACCTTACTTTTGTATAGATTTGGGTCAGGATGGAGTAAGTTGCAGAGTGTGATACTCAAATAGACTGGCTAACTGAATCTCAGAAAGAGACAAATTTACCCATATCTTCCTATGCCAATCTTTTACCACCTGCGGAAGCATCCACCCTGGAGAACCACTGTACAACTTATTCCTTGAAGATGGACAGATCCACAGAGGAGAAAGGAGGGTAGAAGAAACCCAATCACGCCTATTCATTTCTGTCAGATTTCCCAAGATGATAATTTGCCTATATTACCAAATTTACTGCATGGTATTATGTAGGAGTAGAGTGAGTAAAGGGGAAAATAGAATCGTAATTTGCTCATAGAGGAACTCTCATTTAGGCCGGGAGTGAGAAGGTTCCTCTTACAGTCATTTGACACCTTCCTGTAACATTTTAATTTTTTACCGTGTGCAGATCGTACTTTTATAATGAAGCCAGTTGAATATTATCTAAAGTATATTCTTACTCTATAATTTTATAAGCTTGAACAACAATTAGAACTGTCTAGAAATGAAAAAGACTGCCTTATAATTCATTCTTTCATTTAATTGCTACATGCCAGGAATTGCTTTAGTTATTGGAGATACAGGGCTCCCTGGCAGCTCCAAATAGACTAGGTTATGGGGGGGAATGGAAGCAGAGAGGTAACAACTGTGTCTCCCATCACTGGAGCTGTCATAGAACTAGAGGTCTTGTGATCCATTGGTAGAGGATTTTGGTAGACTAGGATATGAGGACTGAGGGTGATCTGCACGTTGAGACCTAAGCAAAAGTGGAGCCCATAAGTGGAACATGTAAGTTGGGTCAGAGCACAGAAGGTGGGGAGACACAGACCAAGAATGTTGAAGACATAAGAGCAGAGTACCCCATACACTAGTTATTCTGACAAGGGGTATAGTCACAGAATCATAATGATATAAAAAGATCTTTTTAGGTAGTTCAGCATGTTAGAAAAGATGTTTTATGTGGAAAAATATCAATGAATTCAGTTTAATTAAGGGTAGAATTAGATCTTGAACGCTTACTGAATATCTACCATTGGCGAGGGACTATACTAGCTACTCTCAGATACCACTTGAGTAGGCAGAACCCCTGCCCTCAGGAGTTTATAATGTCTTGGGAGAAATAACATAGTTATAGAACTAATTATAATATAATGATAGATTTAATAACTGTGTTTAAAATATCCTGCAAGTACTTGTTTATATATTGATCTTCCCTAATAAACTAAGACATCCTTGAGGGAGGATCTGTATTTTCTTTCTCTTTGTACACCTAGTCCTTTCTTTTTTTTTTTTTTTTAAAGATTTTATTTATTTTTTCGACAGAGATAGAGACAGCCAGCGAGAGAGGGAACACACGCAGGGGGAGAGAGAGAGGAAGAAGCAGGCTCATAGCAGAGGAGCCTGACGTGGGGCTCGATCCCATAACGCCGGGATCACGCCCTGAGCCGAAGGCAGACGCTTAACCGCTGTGCCACCCAGGCGCCCCTCTTTTTTTTTTTTTTTATTTGACAGAGAGACAGCCAGCGAGAGAGGGAACACAAGCAGGGGGAGTGGGAGAGGAAGAAGCAGGCTCACAGTGGAGGAGCCTGATGCTGGGTCTGATCCCCAGACTCCAGGATCACGCCCTGAGCCAAAGGCAGACGCTTAAAGACTGAGCCACCCAGGCGCCCCTGTACCCCTAGTCCTTAACAAGCGTTTGGCAGGTAAGAGGTGGTGAACATTTATTGAATACATGGTCCAACATTGAATAGAGACCTAAAGAAACAGAGTAGCTCAAAGGAAGGGGAGCATAAGTGGGACAATGGGAAAGAGCAAAGGCTTAAAATAGTGGGGAGAATTTGATCTAGCTCTTGGAAAAAGGATGTTTTTGTTTGTTTGTTTGTTTTTAATAGGCAGAGATCCATATGAAAATGAAATGCAATCAAGGGGCGTCTGGGTGGCTCAGTTGATTAAGCCTCCCACTCTTGATTTCCACTCAGGTCATGATCTCAGGGTTGTGAAATCAAGCCCCAAGCCCAGAATCTGGCTCCTCGCTCATCAGGGAGTCTGCTTAAGATTCTCTCTCCCTCTCCCTTTGCCCCTCCCCCAACTCTATCTCTTTAAAAAAAAAAAAAAAGCTATTCTGACCTTAAAGTTACTAAGTTAGTTGATATTGGATTGAAACTCCAATTTTTATCCCAGGCTTTAAGTCATGAGCTTTATAGCATCAAGATTTTAAATCAAAGCTGCAAAATCAGTTCGGTGTAGCTGTTTGAAAGCAGCTGACCCCATACTTGCTGGCCTACAGAGTGATCCTCCTGACTCCAGAATCATGATAATTACTTTCTCCATAACCCCCCACTCGGCGTCTGACTTCCCTCACAGCCATGCTATCATTTCACAAGCTCTCAGATGGGCATTTTAGAAGACTTGCCCTTCTCAGAGTGCTTGGGTGACTCCTGATTTTGGCTCAGGTCATGATCTCAGAGTCATGAAATCGAGCCCTGCAACCAGCTCCATGCTGGGCAGGGAGCCTACTTGGGATTCACTCTCACCCTCTCCCTTTACCCCTGCCCCCACATCCCTTTAGGAAAAAAAAAAAAAGGAAAAAAAAAAGAGGGGCACCTGGGTGGCACAGTCCATGAAGCATTTCCCTTCTTCTCAGGTTATGATTCCAGGGTCCTGGGATCGAACCCCATTTTGGGCTCCCCACTCAGCAGGGGACTTGCTTTTCCCTCTTCCTCTGCTGCTCTCCTTGCTTGTGCTCTCTGGCTCTCTCCCACCTGTCAAATAAATACATAAAATCTTAAAAAAAAAAAAAGAAAAAAGGAAGGAAAGAAAAAAGGAAAAGAAAATGAAATGCAATCAAAACATGTGTGAGTATTGGACCTGACTTCTTTCAGTGCTATAGTTCATGACGGATAATGATGAAATGGCAGTGAGGGAGATGGCAAACACAATGAAAAGGACAGAAAGTATCAATGACAAACCTGCTCTGAGCCTCTCTACAGACAGTGTGAGAAAAATATGCCTAAATAGATCCATTGCATGAGATAGTAATATAATGTTCACATTTTTAAAAGTTGGGTGCAAATTGTCAGATGAAAAGTGAATCAATGAGCAATAGTTTGCATAAATAAAAATGGAATTTTCTTTAATCTGAAGTAAAAAAAAAGCTAATTAAGTACAAATAATGATTATATTGGCATCACAGTCATAAAGCTGGTGTAGAAAATGTCCCTTGAAATTTACATTAATGACTTGGAGTACTAGAAAGCATAATACCATTTAGAGAACACCTGACGATATAGAGAAGATATAATAAGTGGAAGTAGCTTCTTGCAGATGAGTAAAGATTAGGAGTTCCAGATGTGTGCCATCTTATTTCCATCAGCCAAGAATAAAGGATTTCTATGTTTGCTTTGGAAAACAACACTTTCTACCCTTCCATTTCTGAAAAGAAAAGAGAGGAAATTAGATAAAGAAAAAAATTCAATATTTAGCTATTCATTTATTTATCTTTTAAGATAAATCTGGCCTACAGTGAAAAAAAAAACCCATTTAAATACCAAAGGAAGTCCTATCATCCTGAGTCAATACCCATGTGGTAAAATTATCCAAAGTGCTCTGGTTTCAAATTCCAGTAACTTTTTTTATATTCTCTTCGTTTTAACTGCTGTATATGTCAATCAGTGTCACTTTTAAAATATTAAACTCTAATTTGCATTCTGGCCACCAGCCTCTCTTTTCCTAGATCTCTCCCTTCCTCGTTCTGGCCATACCCACTCTCCTACCTCATGGAGTTTTCCAACTCCTAGTCACCCCACATCTTCTTAGTTCCCCTTTCCTGCATGTCTTGATTTCCATTCCTATCTACTGAAACTAAGCCAAGCCACAGGGGGCTCCTCTGGGTTTGAATACTGTAAAAAATGATAACTCAGATTTGGTTTGAGATCCCATTCAATTCAGTTTAATTTCAAACCAATCAAGAAACAACAGACTATTCTCCAAATAAGAATGTAAGATGACTGAATGGTCACAGCTCCTGGACCATCTCTAGTTCCAAATGAGTTGCATGTGAAATTAAGAAGTTTGTTAGAGTGTAGCAAACCTCCAGATCAGAATAACCACATTGTAGGCACAATAATGTAGCATAGATTTCATTCCTTTGCAAATTCTAAATGCCTTCTATGAATTATCTTTTGTGTAAGCCCACTTCTTTAAACACATGGAGGGGTACCATCACTATCTTATGTTTTCCAAAACCAGGGGGGCCACAGTCCCATTTATCATTTTTGGATAGATCCTGGTACTTTCCTTCCTGAATTCTCAACAGTGGCTATTCCAAAAACTTAACACACTTTTAAAGTTTCCTAATCTGCCCTTATCCTTCTCTTTCTTAGCAAAGGACTGACTCATGGTCCTTCAAGAAAATCAGTAGTAACAGGTATGGGTTTATTCAAATTCCTAGCCCCACACTTAAAAAAGGATTTAGATCAGAAGAAAATCTGACTCCTTTCCACTAAAAATTATACCCTGGACCCCAATTTCTACTTTGGTTTAAACAGTTCTTTATTCATCTACTCTTTCTTTGCCTATATTTTTAAGTTCTCTCTCCAATAGTTTCTTACCTATAATCAATAATATGTCTTAAAACAATAATTTTTACCAGCTAGCTCCACTTCTGTGATGCCCATTCTCCCTGAGCACAGAATAGATTTCCATTTATTTGTGTCTTTGTCAATTTCTTCCATCAATGTCTTAGAGTTTTCAATGTACAGATCTTTCACCTCCTTGGTTAAATGTATTCCTTCATATTTTATTCTTTTTGATGCAATTGAAAATGGGATTGTTTTCTTATTTTCTCTATGGGTAGTTATTAGTGCATAGGAAAACAATTGATTGTTATATATTTATTTTGTATTTTGCAACTTTACTGAATTTATTAGTTCTGTTTATGGTAGATTCTTTAGAGTTTTCTATAGAATATCATGTCATCTGCAAATACAGTCTTATTTCTTCCTTTCTGATTTAGATGCCTTTATTTATTTTTCTGTGCCTAGTGGCTCTGACTAGGTCTACCATTAGTATGTTGATTCAGTGAGAGAATGGGCATCCCTGTCTTGTTCCTAATCTTATGACAAAAACTTTAAGGTTTTCCCCATTGAGTATGATATTAGCTGTAGGCTTGTCATACATGGCCTTTACTCTTTTGAGGTACATTCCCTCTATAACCACTTTGTTGAGAGTTTTTATCATGAATGGTATGTTGAATTTTGTCAAATGCTTCTCTGTATCTTTTGAGATAATTATATGATTTTTATCCTTTTGTTAAAGTGGTATATCACCTTTATTAATTTGCAGATGTTGAATCATCCTTTCATCCCCCGAATAAATCCCACTTGGTCATGGTGTATGATCCTTTTAATTTATTATTAAGCTTCATTTGCTAATATTTTGTTAAGGATTTTTACATCAGTGTTCTTTGGGGATATTGGCCTGTAATTTTCTTTTCTTGTAGTATTCTTCTCTGGTTTTGGAATCAGGGTAATGATGGCCTGATAAAATGAGTTTGGAAGTATTCACTCCCTTTTGTTTTTTGGAAGAGTTTGAAAAGGATTGGTATTATTTTTTAGATGTTTGGTAGAATTCACTAGTGAAACCATCTGGTCCTGAGCTTTTCTTTGTTGGGAGGTTTTTGATTACTAATTCAGTATCCTTACTGGTAATTGGTCTATTCACATTTTGACTTTCATGATTTTGGCAGGCTTTTATTTTCTAGGAATATATCCATTTCTTCTAGGTTGTCCAATTTGTTGGCATATAATTATTCATAGTAGTCTCTGATCCTATTTCTGTGTCAGTTATAATGTCTCCTTTTTCATTTGTAATTTCATTTATTTTAGTCCTCACTCTTTTTGTCTTGGTAAGTCTAGCTAAATAGTTGTCAATTTTGTTTATCTTTTCAAAAAGATAGTTCTAAGTTTCATTGCTTTTTTCTATTATCTTTTTTGTCTCCATTTCATTTATTTTTGTTCAGATCTTTATTCTCTTCCTTCAACTAAATTTGAGATTAGTTTCTTCTTTTTTCTTTAGTTCCTTGAGGTATAAAATTAGATTGTTTATTTGAAATCCTTTTTTCTGAATGTAAGCACTCATCACTATGAACTTCCCTCTTATAACTACTTTTTCTGTATCCCATTAGTTTTGGCATGTTGTATTTCTGTTTTCCTTTGCCTCAAGATATTTTTTGATTTATCTTTTCTTTGACTCAGTGGTCATTCAGGAGCATGCTGTCTAATCTTTACATTTGTGTGAATTTTCCAGTTTTCTTTTTGTAGTTGATTTTCTTTTTCATATCATTCTAGCTAGAAAAGAAACATGATTCAAACTTGTTGACTTTATTGAGATTTGTTCTATAGTTCAACATATGATCTATTCCTAAGAATGTTCATGTGCATGTCAGGAGAATGTATGTATTTTGCTGCTGCTGAACGGAATGCTCTATAAATGTCTATTAAGACTGTCTTGTCCAGTATGTAGGTTAAGTTCAATGTTTCCCTGTTGCTTTTCGGTCTGGATGATCTATCCATTTTTGGAAGTTGTTTTTGGATAAAAGAGACTTATGGGCATTTTGGGAGAGAGAAAATGGAATCATTCAGAAGGAGAATAGTAGCATTATTATAATATTTCTTATTTATTTACTGTGTACCAGGCACTGTTTAGTATATTATATGCATTATCTCATTAAATCTTTACGCCAGCCATAATTATTAATTCATTTTACAAATGAATACAATGAGACACAGAATGACTAAAATACTTTGCCAGGGTCATGGAGTAAATATGTGGTAAAACCAGAATTTGGATTGATGATTTGGATTACATCTTGAGCTTATTATCCCTATACTATAGTTTTGGGGAGCATGGTAGAAGTACAGCATGAATTAATGCTTATCAAACTTCAAAATGAAAATAAATCCCCTGGGGATCTTGTAAAAATGTAGAACCATATTCATTATGTCTGTGACAGTACCTCAAGATCTTCATTTCTAACTCCCAGGTTATTATGCTGCTAGTCTATGGCGTTAATGATAAGCTACATTTTCAAATAGATTAGAGAAGCTAAAGAAACCAAAAGGTGTTTAGTTAACCCCTAAAAGATTTAAAAATAAAATAAGATTATCAACTTGGATATTATATGTAAATTAATTTCAAAATCTATACAAGCCAAATTAAAAAAAAGTGTGTCTAAAACCTTTAGTAAAATGATTTGCCACTGGAAGAAGTATTGGAGGAGTGAAAAAAGATGGGATTTCATTTCTTCATATAAATAGATAGGTGAGACATATGCTGAAGGCTTAGAAAAAGGTGGGGGAATGACATCTTTCAAATAGGTAGCTAAAGTGGAAGAGGACAGGGACTATAATGAAAAGAAAAGATTTTACCATGGTTGCAATTTCTATTACTCTTTTATACATCTTTTTTTAAGTCAAAATATTAAACAATATTGAATTTAAAATGGAAAACTTAATAAGTTGCACCATTTAATAGCAATCTTTCTTCTTTTTATTTATTTATTTATTTATTTTTTTATTTATTTATTTTTAAAGATTTTATTTATTTATTCGACAGAGATAGAGACAGCCAGCGAGAGAGGGAACACAAGCAGGGGGAGTGGGAGAGGAAGAAGCAGGCTCACAGTGGAGGAGCCTGACGTGGGGCTCGATCCCAAAACGCCAGGATCACGCCCTGAGCCGAAGGCAGACGCTTAACTGCTGTGCCACCCAGGCTCCCCTAGACTTTTTGTTTTTTTTAGAGCAGTATTAGGGTCACAGCAAATTTGAGAAGAATGTACAGAGATTTTCAATATATTTCCTGGCCCCGTACATGCATAGCCTCCCCCATTAGCAACATCCCCCACCAGAGTTGTACATTTGTTACAACTAATGAACTTACATTGACACATCATCATCCAATATCCATAGTTGCCTTAGAGTTCCCTTTTGGCCTTGTACTTTCTATGGGTTTGGACAAATGTGTAATGAGGTGTATCCATCATGATAGTATCATACAGAGTATTTCTACTGCCCTCCAAATCCTCTGTGCTCTGCCTATTTTTCTCTCCTCTTCTTCCCCGAACCCTGGCAACCACTGATCTTTTTATTGTCTCTGTCGTTTTGCTGTTTTCCAGAATGACATATGCTTGGAATCATGACAATATGCAGCCTTTTCGGATTGTTGTTTGTTTGTTTTTCTTCATTAGTAATATGCATTTAAGATTTTCCCATGTCTTTTCATGGCTTAATAGCTCACTTCTTTTGAGTGGTAAATAATGTCCCTTGTCTAGATGTAACCATTTTATTTATTCAGTCACCTCCTGAGAAACATCTTGGTTGCTTCCAAGTTTTGGCAATTATGATAAAGCTGCTATAAACATCTGTGTGCAGGTTTTTGAGAGGATATAGATTTTTAGCTCCTTTGGATAAATACCAAGGAATGTGTTGCTGAATCACGTGGAACCCAGTTTTTTTTTTTTTTAGGATGTATTTTCCTAGTCTTTGAAATTTCACTTCTCATTGCTTCTCAATAGTGGGAAAATCTATTAAGTTAAATATTTAAGAAGTCAAGTGATAGGTACCTAATCTTACCTTCAAGTGCTGATTGTCTTGCATAAAATACCAGTACGGAAATAGTGTTTCTTCTTGCGAAAGTATTTTCCATACCCATATTTACAAGCACCATTTACTATTCATGCTAAATAAAAGATTACAAAACCACCAAATTTCCAATTTACTATGATAACTGTATCTATTTAAAGATATGTATCTTTAATACCTGATAGGTTTGTAATTAGGCACTTGTGTTTTTGTTTCCTCCAACATCACACAATCATTGAAACCAGTGTTTATAAGTCTGTAGGCTGCCTGATAACCAGAGACAAGTCTGTTCAGTTACATGCAGCTAGTTCTTGTTTATCTGTGGTGATTGATGGGTGATAGCATAAAAAAGGGAAATCATTTTGGCTGTATAACCACCTTTACCCTAGATCATCCTATTAGCTGATATGTTTAGTAGGTAGCCAACAGACTCATTTGAATTTCATTTCCTTTATTATTCCATTTCCAGATACTTGCTACTAAATAAATGTTAATGAGCAAGCAAGCAGCCAAAAGACAGGAAGCAAAAGGAAAGAGAGAGAAGCAATGGGGGTGGATAGCTCCCAAACTAGAAAATCAGATCCTGAATAATCACAGGTTGTGATGGTCCCACTGCTATAGGAATACAAATGACCATTACATCCTCTTACTAGAAAGAAATGCAAGTCTTGTTTTTCAAATATGTAAATGTGCTGAAAGAAATATTCCACCCAATTATTCTCTGTCCATTGTTAGGCTGGAATTGAGCATATGTTCCATTCCTAAATATTTTTTTATTTTTCCTCCAAGATTTTATACACTGTGTTCTTTGTGAACATTTCCCCCCAATTTTTACCTTTTATTCAGTTGATTATGATGGACACATCCAATTTGTTCCAGTCCTGCCAAATCTGTTTACTACCCAGAAAAAGGTGAGCTATTAAAATGTGCCTGCTTTGATTATTAAGCTTTGGAGAATACATGTCACTAGTGCTGCTTCTTTTTTTTTTTAACCCCTGTCCAAATTTCCTGAGTACAATGTGCTGGTCTTTGGATTGTAAGTCCTGCCAATCCTCCTTAATGCCCACAATAAGACAATGACATGTAATACAGGCCCCTTACTGAATGCAAATATAATTTTGTTGTAGAAATTAATGACCATAATTTTGTTTTTAATAAACTAATTTCTAGCTAGCAAGATTAATTTTAGTATGCAAGATGGTTATTTATTGTAAAGTATTGTGAATGATATTTGATCTCAACATAAACTTTAACCATAAATTTAATAACAAAGCTATCTACATTATATTTATATCTAGTGAACACTGCTGTCCCCCATTAAACACACATAATTTTCCTGCTTTCTTTCAAGTTTCATTCTAAGAAACAAATGTAATAGAGTCTGAGTCCATTTTTTGAGTTTGTTGACAGTTTTTAAGTCAGCCCTCCTCCCTCTTCTTTTTCTGCCCCACATCGGGCAAGCTGATAATAAAGTCACAGTGTTTCTTCCTTTGGCGCAGGCAGGAAGTTCCAGCCATGCCCAGGAACTTCACTCCAGGCACCCCTTAATCATGTAAAAACCCCAAGCCAGTCTCTCTGCCATATTTTCTCAAGACATTTTTGGACCAGCTTGAGAGGCCTGCCCTGTTCTGCCCAGAAAACTTCATTATGTGAATAATAAACCTTTCAAACCCTCATGATGTGAGTGTGGTATCAGTCTTGATATCTGCCCCAAATCTGGGGATGGGGATCTATCATCCTGTTTCTTCGGAGTTTTCACAACAAGAAAATCAAATCCTCTGACTACAGGTCCTTCATGTCTTCATCCATTCATGTATTGATTCATTTACTTAATGGGATATAATGATGTAAAATACTTAGTTTTGGCCACAGGAAGCCAAAAATCTCTACCAATTGGCTCTGACCTAGGATAGTAGACAGCAATGGCGCCTACAATAACATTCTAATGACCGTCCTTTTGAAGATCATATGTTAGTGTGAGTTAGCATCTGTTTTACTTAGGGTTTACTCTTAGGGTTTACTGCATCTGTTCAGTAGTGAATTGCAAAATTGGGAAGGAAATGGAAAAGTGAAAACAGACTCAATTTTTTTTTTAAAGCCTGAAAATCAGAGGTTAAAGCAGGAAGACAGCTCTGAGCATCACTCACCTCCATTGCTCCCGCCATCATCCTTGGCAAATAACTCACCCAACAGCATCCCCTGTGGGTTTCTCTCTCCCACCATTTCCTCCTCCTAGGCATCCCGCCTGGAGCAGAACCTTCTTCTAATATGTAAATCAGACGACAGGACTCCTCAGTCAAACCCTTCAGCGGCTTTCTTATTGCTCTTAAGTATAGAATCTGCCATTCAGTCGCATCTCCCACTTTTATCCCCTCTCTCAGGTATTCTGACCAGACTGGCTGCTTTCGTCTCTGAATTCTCTGAAGTCTAGACCTTCAAGCGTGCTATTTTAAAACACTCTCCCCGCACCTCTGTTTGCCAGACTTCCGTTTCATATCTCAGGTGAAATTTCCTTGCTCAGACAGGCCTTTCTGAGTCCCATCAATCTAACATGGACTCCTCTATTTCTAATAGCACACTGTTCTTTTTCTTTCTCAATTCTTATCACAATTTATAACATATATTTGATTTCGTATTTGTTTACACAGTCAGAAAAAGTCCATGAGGGTGGGGAGCATGTCTTTTTTGGTCACTCTTGGGGGATGAGTGTCTCGAGTCTGAACAGCCTGATGGCGGGAACACTAACTGCCTTTGCTATGCCAGCCTGGAAAGACAGATGAAGTTTCCCCCAGGCAGGAATCCTGATTTTCTTACTGTCCATTACAGTATGCGTGTCTTCATCTAAAGCAAAGGTTAGACGTGCTTCCTGCTCAATTGGGTCCCCTAATCTCAGGGCTCCTTTCCTGTGACACACTCCGCTGTGTGTGTGCCTGCCATCCGGTGTTCTCAGAAAACTTAAAGTCGGGCTTAAGAGACCAACACAAATGCTTATAGGCTGGCTAATGATATTGTTGTGGGTAAGAAATCACCTTTTTTCTCTGACTGAAGAGTTTCACACCTTCTGTCAGCATCCATGAGTCTGTGGCAGACTGACTCGTGAGCTAGCAAGTAGGGTACAATCTCAGATGCTTTGGAGTTCTTAAAGTCAACACTATAAATCTGGAACTAGCACGGTGCATGGCTCATATTGTCTAACAAAAATGTGTCAATTCAGAGAATAAAGAATTGTGTCCTTTGAGAATCTCATTATGTTAGGTTCCTCACCTGCAGTGTAAGCCCTGAGAGTTGTTGTTGTCGTTGTTGTTGTTTTGGGTTTTTACTTATTTTATTTATTTCTTGTAATGCAAGTACTTGAGTTGAACTATGATTGCCGAAGCATTCACTTCAAAGATGACTATCTCCAACAAACACATTGCCAGCCACAGAACTAGAAAAAGGGCCAGACCACCTCCCATATTGAGGCTCTTTGTTGTAGAGATTTTAGTTGAGTTTGATAGCTGAGCATTTGAGCCACTTGTCTTTTCTGGTGCTTTAAATTCCCACTCTAATGCTATAAAGACCAATAAAGAATGAGCCTGTGAAACCCTAGGCCCCCTTCCTCCATTGCAATAAAAGCAGAACCCTGGGCCCATGAGCTCTTTTTTCACCCACAACCTTGCTGTGTGACCCCAGGTGGGCTGTGTAATTTCAAGGTCCTGTAAATAATAAATCGTTTCTTCCCCCAAGTCTCCTGATGGCTATTGCTAAAAGGCATCTTGCAATCATAATAAGAACCACAAGGGCGAGTCCAGACACAACGTTGCTTATCGATAGGCTGAGACTGGCGTAAAACATCGTCCTAATAAAAAGCACATATGTAAATGTACACATAATTTTTCCTATGTCAGGAGGATTGCAAACCTTCTAGAGTCCTTCCATAGACAAATAAATCTCCATGGACTCCAACTTAGGAATGGTTTAGTCGCATACTATTTTCTAATATAAATAATAGGACTAAATCCCAGAGAGAACCCTTACCACCTGAGTTTCATTATTTCTTTCTTTTCCTAGTTGCTGCCCTACCTTCATACCAGCACCATAAATTAATTTTGGAACCAAAAAGAAAACATTTCATGGTGGCATTAAAAGTTCTGGAATGTGCTACCACTCAGAAAACATGCAGGTAAAACTAAATTCATGAATAGTAAGATAAACCTCTGGTCGGAACCATAAAGTTGATTGAAGATGAGTTCAAAGTGAGTAGAGATTTTCTTGCTATATAATTAAAGTGCCTTCAGAAAATGCAGAGGATTGCTAGGCTCTTCCAAAAGCTAACCCCTGGGGCTACTGACAAAGACTGCAGCTAGTCCTGAGCTGAACTAAACCATAGCTCTTATCCACTACCTGAGGGCTCAATGCAAAGAGCTTGGTCCCATTATTGACGACTCTCTGACCTTGGGAAAATTACCTGTGACTCTAGGTTTTCTCATCTTTAAAACAGAATAATTTTATTTAAATCCTAGAGTTGTTTTAAAGATAAGATTTTGTGCAAAGAACCAGCATGAGGCAGGTCCAGAGACAAAGATGGCACACGTTCTTTACTAGCAAACACCACATCTGTGTGCTAAACTTCATTTAGTCTCTTTCTGCTTTGTGTCTAAATTACAACCTTGTATGACTTGCTTACCCTGACGTGAGAAATTCTCAGTCCCACAGGTCCTCTGATGTTGCTGCGAGGTTTCATTTGGTGGAAATATAGTCCTATTACTTGGCTCCAAACACTGTCAGTTTGGATGTATTATTATGGCTGTTGGAACTTAAATCCAGTGGTCTTAATCTTCTTACGTAGTTCAAAGCAGAGGCCATTTAGACTTCTTTGCACTGGGAGTTGTGGCCCACACATGGAGGGTAGATTGAAGTAAACTGTGCGGGCACTGCACACGGACGCCAGCTTCGACAATTACCTGCTCATTGATTTATGGCAAGTTCTTCATCCTCTGAATTTGGTTTCCTTCCTTGTAAAATGGGGTATTGTGAGTATCGTGAGCGGCAGAGAAGACTGTGTACAGTGCTCCCACGCAGCTGCACGGTGCTTGCAGCTCTTACTTTATGCCACCCCACCCCACCCCACCCCCAAAACACATACACACACACCTGAAAAGTATGTTTTGATTTAATTTTTTCAGAATTAGAAAGTGGCCCGGGAAGACCAAGCAGTTTGTCCAAAATTACACAGCTGGTAAGATGTGGAAATAAGACAAAATTTACATCTGTCCAGTTGCTGTACCCATTTTCGTTCCATTTTGTTGTGTTTTCAGAGGCGGTCCAAATACAAAAGAATGACAGGCGATTGAGACCATTTGAGAAGTTTGCTGTTTATCCTGACTTTAAGAGTATTATTTTGGATTTGACACTACGTAGGTATATAAAATTTTCCCAAATCATCTAAGAAGAAATGTCTGGAGGTATCAGCAATGTCTCTCTCCCAAGAAACTGGTATTAAAGCACATCTGGGGGCGCCTGGGTGGCTCAGTCGTTAAGTGTCTGCCTTCGGCTCAGGGCATGATCCTGGAGTCTGGGATCAAGCCCCACATCAGGCTTTTCTGCTGGGAGCCTGCTTCTTCCTCTCCCACTCCTCCTGCTTGTGTTCCCTCTCTCACTGGCTGTCTCTCTCTCTGTCAAATAAATAAAATAAAATCTAAAAAAAATAAATAAAAAAATAAAGCACTTCTGAATGAACAGAGTATGTACTCAATGAACTAAAGACTGGTTTAAAATTGAACAGATGAACAACTTAGTAAGCATCTCTTAATAAAAGACAAAACACTTGTCTTTCATTTATAGTCTTGCACCTTTACCAGACCTCCACGGGAAAAGCTAAATAAGCAGTAATAGATTCCAGGAATACCACTAGGTCGGACTTAAGTGTGTACTGTATTTTTTATCAGGTTTTGTAAAGCTGCTACAAAATCTCTAAGTCTAAATGCATTTGGATGAATAATGATATTGATGTGGTAATGACAGATTTTCTTTAAGGGTATGGGTTGATGGATGGACTGGCCAGTGAAAGTACCAATTTCAAATGGCAGGTATTATCCACATTTGGTAGTAAAAATATTTTGTATTTTGGGTTTCCTTTGTGAATTCTAGTTTCTGGACTGTGTGATTGTCCCTTATCATACCATATAGAAATCCAAGATTACTTTTATGTCCCAAATGATTTTATACTAATTTATGTTCCACTTAAACTTGATGAGAGAGATTTCCCTCTATCCCCCATAGTGAGTAATTTCTGGTGAAGGGCAAATGCTTGTTATAACAAGAATATACATAGATGGCTTCCAAAAATAGGTTTTGGAGCTTAATACAGCTCTGAAACTGAAGGAATTTTGTGATGTTTAACTATACCCATGTGATGTTCAGCCAAAAAGACAATGCTATTCAGAGCATGTGACATGAAAGTACAAAAGGTAAAGTAGGAAGACTATAATGCAAGTGTGTAAATTGTAAATGATTCTGGGAAGATCTGATGGAATTTCTTAAATGAGAATTAAATTTTTAAAATTTGAATAACTTGGTGCTATGTAATTTTTGAGTCATGTTTCTAGTAAAATATGTTTTGTGTCCAGTTTATTGACTGGATAATATGAAAATATTGATAGGCTTTATATAAACTCAGTTAATAAGTCCAAGAAAATGTGTTGCTTTTTTAAAGGATTGCTTTAGGGACAATTAATTATAAATGGCTCATTTTTGTATTGGCAACTCAATACATCAGTTTGGCAGCTGCCTGAAGAATCCTGGCTTAATAATTAATGTAGTGCTGTTTGGTAATGAAAAACTGTGCTATATGCCTTCACATAACTCACTGAATTAGGTCTACGATTTCTACCCTTTTAAACAGTCTTTTCGGCCTGCTATCCCTGGCTGTCATTATAAGAAGCTCTAATATTGTGGAATGCATTGTTGCTAGCTATTAGATTTCTAAAGGACAATGTTACTGGAGAGGTACCAGCGACACAGAAATGGTACAGAACTGATTATTAGCAAGGTATTATAACTGTTGTTTTTACACTTCCCACAACTGTCAACTCAGGGGAATGTAATATTTTTTCGCTTGACCTCCATACCATCTGTGCAAATTGGCCTGCTTTGTGTTTTCCACACCTGCTTTGATTCAGAAGTTAATGTGCAGGCAAGGCAGATTTATCAAGAGTAAGAAAAGTATTTTACAGTTTGCTTTGAGATGTTTGTCGGAACAGAACCAAAATGAATCCAATATCAGGAGAGCAGCAATGTGCTATTTCAACTGAAATCATGTGGGAAGGGGCAGTGTTTTAAAAAATCTAGATTGGAGGACACGACCTCAGGGGTCAGAAAGTTGTATATGAGATTTTTTTTTTCATTCTGATGACAATCTAAAAAATAAGTAACACAGTGAAATGGGCACATGACGTAATCTCCCCCTTTATAAAAGGTCAGAGCAGCTCAAAAACAAGAGGAAGGAGGATTTGCAGGAACTTGACTGCAGAGGTATTGAAATACTGAAAGACATTATTATATGAAGGAGAAAAATGCCAGAATGTGCAGGGGAAAAAATATATATATATTGTCCCAGAAATGGTGGGTGCAAGGTGCAAGAGAAAACTCTGAGGCAATCAAAGGGGAGTCATTAGTATTCGGCCCTGAAAACACACAAGGCTTCCAAGTGCTGAGCATCTCTCTTTGACACATCCTAACTCCAAATGCACCAGACAGTAAGGGGTTAGCTGTCTACATGCAAGAATGAGAAATGTGGGAGCTTAGGGATGAATGACAGAGCAGAGATCCAGATCGTTGATGATATTTGAGAAGAACATAAGGAACCAAAAATTAGAAGATTAGCCATGAAAATAAACCACCCAGCAGCCTTTCAGGTCAGCTAGTCACTATCCCTGAAATAGCATAGGGTGCAAGTGAGGCTGGAGCCCCTCTCTCCTTACAAAGTAAGCTGCATAAACACAGCAACAAACAGCCTAACGGACATCAGTTAGAATGATAAGCGCATCACCAACTACATGAAGAATACTAACGTAATGGATAAAAGAGACTTCACACTTAACTAATATAGGAACTTAGACTTGAGGGGAGAGAGTTAATTAAACAATAAGTACAGAGTTTATACCCATTATAATTTTTTTAGTAACAGGAAGAATACACCATTTATGACAAAAAGGCTGTTGTGTATAAAACAGACTCAATAGAGATTGGAACTTAAATCTAGAAATTTTCATGGTTCAATAGCAAAATTGACATAGCTGAATAGTATATTGTTGATCTGAAATAAAATAATGTTTTTAAAAAAGATACACAGAAGACAGATATAGAAATTACAGAGTTCATTTAACAGTTGTTCACCTGATAGATTTCTTCCAGACAGAGAAAATGGAGACAATGAGAGGGAATCACTAATTAAAGAAGATGGAATTCTGGGGAAAATACTATGTACAGTCACTTCTTGGTTGCTTGAACGAATAGGGAGCTGACATTCGGATAACAGACAATGATGGCCACTCCAAATATTAATTTGTATTTTACTTCAGATACATTTTATACTTAATTCTGAGTAAGAATATGTCATTTTTAAGTCCAATAAAATCAAAGAGTAAAATATCACAGTTAAAACTTAAAAGAAGTGAACACCCAACTATTATTTTATTCTCCTAGCTGCTGAATTATACCAGGGCAGAGACCTCCAATTCAGACTAAAACCAAGCAAAATAATTTTCAAAAATATTTTCTAGAGCATGGACAGTATTTAAAGATTTTGCTTTCAAAGCATTTGTCTGCTAGAAATAAAGAGCATTTAGAATGAAGCAGTGAGAGCCAGATTTTCACAAAAGGAATAATTAAGCCAAGAAAATGTTCATTGTCAAAATGAAAGAAGTCAATGAAGTAAACAAAATACCATAGGTACTCTCACATGTCCATAAATGTTTAAACACACACACACACACACACACACACTTTTGCTACTGACTAGCTGTATTTGAGAAGCATCTGTATCTCTAGCAGTATAAAGCATATAACTACAAGCCATATATTTCTATGTCAGGTTCATTTCAAGAGAGATCAGTAAGTTTTCTTACAAAGTCTATTGTGAGAACGAGCCAAGAAATATGTCAGTTTTACCCAGGCTGGCAGAAGAACAGGGGCATTTCTTTTTGACAGCAATTAGCAGAATAGAATTAGTCAGCACCAGCGAACTCACAGATAAAAGCTGAAGAGGCTATTCTCTTTTAGCACATTCTATGGCAATTACCTTTCTGACTCAGGTCAGCTTTTCTTTGAGTTTGGAGAAGGCAAAATTTCAAGTTCAATGCCAATCCAAGAGTAAAGGTGTGAACTTTCTGACATAACTTTAAAACTCTCATATATAAAAAACTGCTTCCCCCCCAGTGAACCATTTATAGTTGTGAGTCCATTAGCCAGTTAAAAAGTGGTAGAGTCAGACACTTGGTAAGTAGGCTACCCTGGAAATTTCTTAAAAACAGAAACATCCTTTCACCAAGCTAGTCACTACTAAGATTTGATGCTTTAAATTTTTTAAATTCTATATAGAAGAAATAAAAACTAGCTTATAGGAAGATTCTCATTTATTATTTATAAAACAAATACATTAATGAAATGAATTGTAAGTTCATTTATAACAAAGCAGTTAAGAGTTTACCAATTACAAAAAATCCAAAACCATCATGAAACTTAATAAATAAATAAATACCCCCCCAAACTAAAAAAACTAAAGAGAGCTGTATCGATGAGTTTAGGTTAAGTGACACTTCAATGACAAATGGACCCAACAACAAAGATGATTATTCATTCATATTATATGTTGGCCTAGGCTTTGTTTCATGTCTTCTTTACTCCTGAACCAAACAGATTTGGGTTACAAATACATTTTCTGGTGGCAGTCTTCTTGGGTGCAAATTCCAGATCTATCACTTACTAGCTATGTATACTTTTGTAGGGGACATGGTACAATGGCAAATTAACTTTTATTCATTTTTTAACAAACATAGTAGCCTTGGAGGCAGGGGAGGGTGGAGATTAAAAACCAGGTGCACAGTGGGGGTGAGAGGTGCCTACCTGGCAGGAACTCACAGCCTAGGAGAAAGTCAAACAACTACATAGAAAACAGGATGCAAGACAGATGATGATCATTGTTGTTAATAATGACACCTATTATGGGAGTGTGGGAAGGATCTAGAACGACTTCTTGAAGAAGTTGGAATTGGATATAAACATAAAGCAAATATTGACTCTTCAAGAATCTGGAGAAGAACATAATGTGGAAGGCATAGTTTGATTCATACAATCTTCATGAACTATGAGGATAACGGGGCATGCTGAAAGATGTTAAGCAAGAAAATACATGAAGAGATTTGTATTTTAGTAAAATAATTCTTGCTGTAAGTCGTTGTTTATTTGGAGAGGGAAATAATCAAGGTAGGAAGATTAGTTTGGGGTCCTTTTCATGAGCCCGGGCATAAGTGTATGGCAAGAAGCAATCAGACTACATCCACCTAATTTTACTTACCGAGGATAAAATTAAGAGGACTCAAGAATTGAATGCATGTGGTTATTGAGGAAGAGAAAAGAGAGCAGTGGTTCTCAAATGACCACACACTGGAATTGACAAGATGACTTAATGCTCCCCTCAGCTTGGTTAAGCTTTAGACAGGTTTCTTCCCGATGACAGGCCCTTGACCTTCCATTTTTTAGAACAGTTACTTTGGAAACTTGAAAATGTAAATTATTCCTATCACATTGAGATGTAAACCTTCTACAATCTAGTAATATCTTTCTCAAGGACATGGGATCCATCCCTTTGAAGTGTCATCATCAAGATAGCACTCCCATCTCCCAGTCTCTGGAAGGTAGGAACCTAACTTCAATAAGCAACAATTAGCAAACATAGGTGGTCTAATCTAACTGACCAACTGCTCCATCAAACACCCTCCAGTAGTTTTCCATTAGCTCATTCTCATGCTTTGAAACTCCCCAGTTTTTACTTCAGAGGAGTAGAGGTCAATCTCTCTCCACTATTACAAAAGTGTTGAATAAAGTCTTCCTTCTCTGTTTTAACTAGTCCAGTTCAACTTTTCGGAATTACCTAGGGAGCTTTAAAATTTTTTCATCTCACCACTCCAGATCCTAATTTAATTGGTCTGAGGTATAGCCTAGGCACTGAGAGTCTTGAAGACTCTGCAGATGACTGTAACATGTAGCCAAGGTTGAGAAAAACTGGAACAACAAATAATCCCAAGGTTTATTTGTGTAAGGGACCATCACAGAAGTAAGAACTATGAGAGAAGGAACTAGTAAGTGTCCCTATCAGAGGCAGAGTGGGCAAAGTTGGTTACCTCACTGGTATCATTTCTCTTCTTAAAATAATCTGAATTTTGCACAAGTGTCCATCTCTTCCTCACAAAGCCCATGTGAGTTAGTTTAGGTGAGTTAACCCATCCCCAAAACTGCAGATTAATTTACACCAATCTCAGTAAACTCATTTTTCTTGAACGAGAGTAGTTCAGGAAAGGTTATGTGATCTAATTTCTAGCCAATGACATTTAGCTTGAGTCTTGTTTGTCCTTTCTGAAATAGCTTTCTTGTTCTAAACCCCCTTGTTTTAAAAAAGCTCCCTTGTTCTCTTCAGAGCAAGAGAAGCCAGTTCTATTTTCATCCTATAAATAAACAGAAAGTGCCTAGACCTCATCACTACAGACAGCTGTTTTATAAACATTCACTCAACAATAGTCAACTAATATTTAATTGAGTACCTACTATTTCCTAAGGACTGTTCTGGGTGCTTGCAATATACTAATGAATAACCCAGAAAGCATTGCCCCTGTGAAGGTTATATTCACTCAGAAGAGACAGACAATACTCAATTGATATAATAAATATGTAAACTGCATAATAAACTAGAAAGTGATGTATACCATACCAAATAAAAGCAAAAGAGCATGGGGATGAGAGTGTTCAGAGGTAGGTTGCCCTAATTAAATAAAGTGGTCAAAGTAAACCTGTAAGACTTGTGCAAAGACTTTAAGGATATGATGGAATTAGCCAAGTGGATGTGAAATGTGAGGAGAGTATTTTAAACTGAGGAAAACAGCCAGAGTAAAGGCTCAAGGCAAAGGCAAGTCATTAAGGATCAGGGCACCTGGACTGGAGGGTGGGGGAGGGGGTTAAGTGAGAAGAGGTCAGGGAGGCAAAGCCAGGGCAGAGCGTTGTAAAGACGCTGTATCTGCTGTAAAGTCTGTTGCCTGAATTTCGATGACCAGAGGAGCTCTTGATCTAGGATTGAGTCTGAGCAGAGGCCAGCAGAGCAGACAGACGAAAACACACACACAAACAAATACCGCCTAGAAACAAAAAAACAAAAAAACAAACCTGGGTTTTTCATGGGATATTGACCTGCTGAATCAACCATCCAGCAAGACTTTCTTCCCTCTGGTAGCCTCTCTCATGAAATAACGAATTTCCTCGTTGTTTATGCCAGACTTAAATTTCTATTGCTTGAAGTTGAACCTAGCCTAACTCCAAAAATAATGTAGTCTGAATTAGAGAATTAAAAATGGTTCTTACCGAGAAGTCCTCATTTTAACAAAGAGCAACAAAATCGAATGGCTTAAGTCACTTGAAGAAAAACCTATACATAGGGAAAAATAGTTTGATTGGCAAAAGCTAGTACAAGACTGTGCTGAGTTTATTCCATGAATAGTGATATTTTTCATATATTCAATAAAATATATGTTCCCTTGCCCAAAGAATGAATTGTGTTATTTAGTCTTACTTAGATTAGTAGAAGGGGATAAAACCAACTTAAAAAAATATGATCTTCTGATATTGAAAATGAAAAAACAATGAATCATGGAACACTACATCAAAAACTATTGGATGTCCAATATGGTGATTAACATAACATAATAAAAAATTTAAAAAAGAAAAAGAAAATAATGTAGATTTCTTCTGGATGAGCCTTAGAATAGATTTCTTTTTGTAATTCATATTTCATTTATAAATTCTTTCAAATATTCGCTGGAGTACTCAAAAGTAGAGGCTAGCTTGATGGATTAAATGGTAGGGTAAAAGTCAATATATTCTGCTTGTCAATTTCATAGCTATTATTTCATTAATCCTTCATGAATATATTCAGAACACATATATTCATCTTCTATTATGTACCTGAGGCATTTGATTGTGGATGACAGGGAGGAGGCAAGAAGGTGAGGTCAAGGAAAAACTCACATATCCAACAATGTGGCATTAAGTATGTTAATGTGGTTAGATGGGATAATACATACAAAGCATTTGACATAAAGGTTTAATGAAAAGCTGTTGTTATTAGAAATGCTGATCATTCTTAATGTGCCCTTGTAGTAGGCAACAAGTAATGTCACAGATACTCTGGGCTTCTGGCAAAAGTACTGAGGAACGTAGGTAGGACTAGTCTTTTTCAGCAATAGACTCCATTATTTCAGAAAATAGCTGTGGGATAATTAACCCATTAAACCCAGTGCAGCAGAAAAAAGATTGTGATGGGACCAGATTTAGTCCTAGATTTGCAACTTTAGGACCTTAGGCAAGTCAGTTAATCCCTGAGACAATATCCTCATCTTAGAAGAGGGGGAACGGGGCACCTGGGTCGCTCAGTCAGTTAAGTGTCTGCCTTCAGCTCAGGTCATGATCTCCAGGTCCTGGGATCAAACCCCCACACGGGGCTCCCTGCTCAGAGGGGAGTCTGCTTCTCCCTCTCTCTCTGCCCCTCCCCGTGACTTGTGCACAAGCCCTCTTTCTCGCTCTCAAATAAATGAAATCTTAAAAAAAAAAAAGAGAGAGAGGTAGGTACAAATAACATTTCATGGGATTCTTGTGAGATGGTATATTGGAAGTTACTATGTAAACTGGAAAGAAGCCTATATGGATAAGGTGCTATTTAGTGTAGCATATCTTTTACTTTGTGTAGTTTTTTAAGAATTCCCAACTCAGAATACAAACATTAAATTGATTTAGTTTTCTCTGAAACTTGGTATCAACTCTGCTTTGTTGCAAGTACAGACATCAGGGTTAAAACTGGTAATAGTTCTTCCATAATACCTGGTTGGACCTATGATACCAGCTGCTTTCATGGAAAAGATGGGGAACCAGAAATTATCTCTTCTGTACTCCCTTTCCAACCAAGGCTTAACTCCTTTAGTAGATGGAGCCAGGGTTAAGACTGGGAACTAGGGTTATCTCTGATGTAAGCTGGTGTTAGATTGCTGCTAGGAGATGGCTCTGGTCTTCCCTTGCTCACCGTCTCTCACTGTCTCTGTGTGGTGCTGGTGACTTGGGCTTTGTGCTTACCTGTTATGTTTGGTCAGGACTGTGCTTACTTTTGTTACAGGATTTTTTCTCCATCGGTGCCCACAGTTCTTGGTCACGCTGCTTCAAAGAATGAAGAGGTAGATAGGTAGATAGAGTGGTGAACAGCAAAGCGAGGTTTATTGAGCGGTAGCAAAGTGAAAGTACGAAGCTCCTGAGGAGGGAGGGGACCTGAGAGGGTTGCCACCGGATTTCTAAGTCTAGGGGTTTTTATGGGCTTATTGATGGGCTGTTTTAATCTGATTAACCCTCCCTGCACCTGTCATCCAATCAAGTTTTTGTTATCTACCTACTATGTGGGAAAGGGTGGAGGGCTCCTTCCAGGTCGGTGTAAAATCCTTTTAAGGGTGGTTGCATTTTAGGGTGGGGACCCCTTGTCCCTGGCTGCCTTTCTTCCAATTATCCCTCATCACTTTGACCTGGCACTCTTGATGAAGGAAGATGCTTTCAGAAAAATATGTTAGCCTTTAGTCTTGATAGCTGCACCAAATCCTCTTCTCTTCCCCTCACTGGGTGTGGTATCTTCTCAGGTAATCTGTGTGATGGTTAGTATGTGTCCACTCGACTATAACGCAGGGTGCCGAGATTAAATATTATGTCAGGGGATGTCTCCAAGGGTGTTTCTAGATGAGATCAACATTTGAATCAACAGATTCAATCAGTAGATCACTAAAGTAGATTGCCTTCCCCAATGTGGCTAGGCATCATCCAATCTGTTAAGGGCCTGAATAGAAAAGTGGAGGAAGGAGAAACTTGCCCTTTTTTTCCGCCGTACTGTTGAGCTGGGACATCTTATCTTCTCCAGCCCTCAGGCTGGGATTTATGCCAAGGGCTCCCCTTTTTCTTAGCCCTTCAGACTTCAGCTGAATTATACCACCAGCTTTCATGGGTCTCCGGCTTGCAGATGGGACTTCTCAGCCTCCGTAACCACGTGAGCCAGTTCCTCAAAACCACTCGATTTCTGTGTTTCTCTCTTTCTCTAGTTATATAGGTTAAAGATATAGATATAGATGATAGATGATTTCCTACACTTTCTGTTTCTCTGGAGAACTCTGACCAACACAATTTGTCACCCATCTTGGCAGCCTTATGGTTTCATTGTTTCTTTCAATCCCCTATCTCCTGCATGTAATACTACAAGAACGTTTTTGTACCCTATCTAAGGGCCATAGGGAGTGTTCTATCTTTTTCTAACCATATGTGGCCTTTAGGTAGTCTATACTACAATCCTTTGTCATCCTAATTGTGTGGGGTATTTTGAAAAGCTGCTTACCTCAGGAATTTCCAGATGAGGAGCAAAGGATAAACTCCCCCTATTTTCTGCACACTCCTTAAGCTCTTCCTCACCCTCCTCATATGGAAGGCAGTGAGTACCAAGATTGCCAAACCCCAAAGCCTTCAGTATTTCCTTCTTGCATGTACCTCCAATTTCTTCAGTTAATTCTTTGACATAAAGTTTCCTGATTATAAACATTAATCACACCACGAAATACCTACATAGCAACATGTAGGCTAGTGTCTGACCAATTAGACACCATAGCCTAGCCAAATTGAAACATAAAAATATGATTTATAATATGGATCATAGATCTTAATTACTTAGTTTTATATTTAAAATGTCTTGTTGTGTTGTATATAATTTTCACATTAACCATAAAAGACTGAACTTCTTCCTTGGCTTTACCATTGTACAGATGAGGAACTTAGAGAGATTAGTGCCTGAAATCATACAATCAGATAATGGTAAGTAGGGACTTCAATCCACTTCTATTGACCCCAAAGACCATATTTTCCCCCTATCATCAGTGTCTGTCAATAAATATTTGATGGTGATCGATTCATCTATTGGTTGCCAATATATGTCACTGAGAACAATAAAAAATACGAGAAAAGAAAAAGAAAGTGGGTAAATTAGTAGAAAACTTACCAGCACTACTCAGGGGGAAGGGGAAAAAGGGAAATTTCATTGACTAGAGGAGCGTTTGGCTTTAGCTTAAAATTCCAAAGTTAAAATTTCAAGAAGCTTAACATAGTCTTCTTACATAAAATTCTAAAAATTGAAAAATTTCCTCTAATTATCTTCAGATTTCTAACTTACTTTAAACTGGGTTCCCGTCCCCCTCATTCAGTCTTTATACTCAGGGAGTATTTACTGACAAAAGAGAGAATGCATTCTCGAAGAATGCTTCTCATGGCTCAGTTGAGTTGAAATTGCTGAAGTATCCATCTTCCCATACATTGGAAATCTAAAATTAAACAACTTTGTTTGCCCTGGGAATAATCTTATTGAAATTATCCTTTTTCTTATTCTTATCCTTAATTAACCACTTATCCCTCCAAACCCCTATTATTTGAAGGTATCAAATATGACTTTTTTGCCTTTTGCTTTATTTTAGATTCATGCATGTCCCCACACCTACTTCATTCATTTTTGTTGGTGGAGGCGATACTATAAGCATTCTAGTGTGAGCTGCCCTCTTTTCTTTGGACTGGCCAGGAGGAAGGGGAGCTGCTAATGGCTGTCCTGCTAATTAAAATGATGCCAAGGCAGGAATGCCAAGCAATATATGAGCGGTGAAGATGACTAATGCATGCCCACATTATTGCTGTGCAAGAACAGAAAAGTCTGCACTGTGAGAGCTACAATCACTGTGATTGTCTCAGTGCTCCAAAAATTGGAAACAAATGACCCTTTAGGCAGACTTCTGGATTCTGGCCTCCTCAAATGTACCTAAATCACTGCTCATTTCAAGAGGAGAGCAAAGAAAATGTCTCTGGTTGCTCATTTGTAAAACAAACAAACAAACAAACAAACAAAAACCACACCAGTGTTTTCAGTTTCAGATGATTGTTTCAATGCTTTCACAAATGAATCTCCTGACATTCCTGGTTAAAAAATAAATAAATAAAAACATAACAATGCAGGATCATTGCCTAAAGACTGATAAGGACTAACATATCTCAGTGGTTCAAACACTGATACTCTGCATTAACTCCTTAGGATACCCTCTGAAACTTTGCTCTCCAAGGACTTTCTTAATAAGAACCCAGATGATTTTGTGTTCTAGTCTATGTTAAAGCAGAACTTGCTCACCTCAATTTATCGGAAATGGGTTTCTTTGGTTTATAAAAAAAATTGTTACAGAAATGAAGTATTTAAGATACCTAGGATTTCTGGCCAAATATATTAAATGTTAAAATATTTCTCAAGATCTTTGTTAAACTAGAATTTTCTTATGTCAGATTACCTTCCAAATACAATTGGAGCTCATGGAGATCCTCATTGAAAAAATTTATTATCAGAGACAGGACGCTGCAGACAGCACTTGACTGAGTTTCTAGAACTTTAGATTCTAATACCAGCTCTATTGTAGGTTATATGTAATCCCGTACTGATCTTATTATTCAAGAATGTCAGTTTTCAGATTTGCAAATGAGAAAAATCTCATAGCCCTCTAGAATTCTGTAGTTGTAAAGGTTTAATATTTAACATAACACAAAGCTGTGTAATAATTTTGACCCATAATCTTACCTTTTTTTCTTTTTTTGGGGGGAGGCTATTGTTCAGGCTTTGGGGCATTCATTATTTAAGAATTATTTTTTGAACATCAGAGATATTGCAACTAAAGACATACTTTATTAATCTTCTTTCATAAATGATTTAAAGTTCTGAGAAGACTGAAAACTTTGGCATGACAGAACTAGTATTAAATCCTGACTTTCTCATGTATTAGCTATGGTATCTTTAGCAAATTATTTGTAGTTATGATTCTTAGTTTTATAATTTTTAAAAGTGGTAATTAACCAATATCGTGAGATTGCTATGACAATTGCAAAATCTTGAGTCTAAAGCATAAACAGTCAGAATAGTTGCTGCCATCAATCATATCTTTTCTTTATCTGTCATATCTACAAATTCTTCCTTGACTCGTTCTGTAAATGCTTGAATATATCTTACTTACGGATGTGCAATTTACCCTTCACAATAATCCCAAGCCCTTGCAAATTGCCCCCTGCACTGTCATTTCTGTAAAGTCCTCATGGGCAGTAAATCTGAACCAAACTTGTAACTCTTGATAGAGGCCTGGAGAATTGGAAAGCAATAATAAAACCAAGAGGTAACCCGAGAAAAGAAAACCTATACCCACCCAGCGACTTGTTTGAAAAGATTCATACTAACAACTCAAATGTTCATCAACTGGTGAATGGACAAACAAAATGCAGTATGACCATAAAATCAAATATGATTTAGAAAGAAAAAGTAACCAACCACTGACACATGCTATAACATGGATAAACTTCAAAGACATTTTGCTAAGTGAAAGAAGCCAGACAAAAAAGGCTTCATGGTATATTATTCCATTTATATGAAATACCCAGAAAAAGCACATTTTTAGAGACATAAAGCAGATCAGAAATTATCTAGGGCTGTGGGGATAGGAGTGGACATTGACTACAAATGGCTCAAAGGAAATTTTTAAAGTCATAGAAAATTCTAAGACTTGAAAATGAGGCATTGGGATGGAAAGTTCTGCAAAATATGTTGTTCAGCAAGGAAAGCAAAATACAGGACATGCTATGAACAATGTAGGGAAAAAGGCTTCTACACAAATGCGTATGTGTGCATGCATACAAAATGTATATAATTAAGATATCTTGAGAAGAATGCATAAGAAATCAATAGCAGTATTGTTTCAAGGAAAAAGAACTGGCTTGTGGGTTTTGAAAGATTTTATTTCCAATGTATATCCTTCTATAGTTTTTAAAAATTTTATATAACCTACATTTAACACATTACTCAATAAATAAATAAATTTAAAATTTTAAAAATTGACTCCTTTTCTGGATAGCATGTAGGTCATGACAGAGCGTATGCCTGCTGAAAACAGCTAGAAAAATGGAATAGATTATAAAAACCTTATTTTTAAAAAGTAGCAGACAGCTGTGGCAACAGCAAAGACCAATGGGCTAAAATTCCAGAGGGGACAAACATTAAGGATGATTTGAAGACTCAGGGAAATTTTTTATTCTGTAAGAACTTATGCCAGTTATGGGAGTGGGCTAGCTATGACCCTGGCAGAAGCAAACTTTCTGGGAAAAGAGAAATGAGCAAAACTTTAAGCAATTGGACAAGACTAGAATGACAACATCGGAGAAGTGTTTCAAACACACGTTGGTTTCTCTCCAATTATACTGCTGAATTCTGAGGCTGTACAGAAGCATAAAGAGTTAGACCAAAATCTGAAAGGCAGAATAAAATCTCATTCCATCTAACTAACAAAGACCAGCTTGGAGACGGAGCCCGAAAATAAATCAGACATGCTATGACATTCTATTGCAATGGTTTTCAAAGTTTGGCTACAGACCAGCAGTGTCAACATCATTTGAATGCTTGCTCAAAATTTGAATTCTGGGGCCCCACCCAAACCTACTGAATCAGGAATTTTGAAAAACTCTCGAGTATATCAGAGTTACCAGGAGGGCTTTTTAAAACACAGATTGCTGAACCCCAAGTCCAGAGTTTCTGATTTGGTAGGTTTGAGATGTCCCCTGAGAATTTGCATTTCTAGCAAGTTCCCAGGTGATGGTGTTGCTACTGGTCTGGTAACCACACTTTGAGAACCACTGACCTAAAGGGAATGGTGAATTAAGACAAGGATAAATAATCATTATTCACCTATGGGCACTTACTAATTGCCAGCACTGCTGAAGGCTAATAGCTCAGGCCTAGTAAATAGCAGAAGGTTTTGCCATGGAATATAAAAACCAAGAGAATTTGGGCAGTACTAGCATGACAATATTGGAAAGGAAATTCATGGGATCTCAAAAATATGGCTTATATTTCTCCTAAAACTTTTGCTAAATTTTGAAGCTGCTTAGAGAATGGAGCTACAGAGTTAAGCTGAAAACATCTGAAAAGCAGAGCCGCATATCTGTTAGGCTCCCACATAAAATTTTGAGGCACTATAGCCTAGGAATAGGGGTAATCTGGAGGTAATTTAGTAGTCTTATCAAAATTTCAACTCAACGTCAGCCCTTGGTTGGATTGATGTGATCAGCGACTTCATTCTATCTACCCGATGAAAAAAAAGGAGATATCCTCTCAAATGGAAAGTATCACCTGGAAATTTTACACTTGTTCTATACACAATGGCTGGCACATAGTAGAGAATTATGAGGCATGAGAACAGGTATGGCCAATATATAAAAGAAAGCAAACAATGGATGCAGACTGACTCATATGAAATTACTATAATTAATTTTATAATGGGAGGGGCAAAAGGCAGGTAGGTATGATTATAAAGAGGCAACACAAGGAATCCTTGTGGTTATGGGATTATTCAGTGGTGAGTACATGAACCTACTCAGGTGCTAAAATTGTATAGAACTTAATAAACACTCATATGCACATGCAAATGAGTATAAGTAAAATGAGAAACTTTAATAAGGTCAGGAGACTGTTATCACTGGTGCATCATATCAATTAATGGGCTACTTGTAATATACTATTTGTGATATTATACAATATGTTACCATTGGGGAAGAACTTAGAAATGTGTACAAGAGATCACTCTGTATAATTTTTCATAACTATGTAAATGTATAATTATCTTGATAAAATTTTCAATTAATAAAAACATTCCCTCAATTTTATGGCATTGGAGAAGGCAAAATACTTTTTAAATAGAGCATAAACAACAGCAACCAGAAAAAAAATCGATTATACTGTAGTTAAATTAAGAATTATTGCTCATCCAAAAAATTAAGATACCAAAAAGGCAAGACACAGAGTGGGAAGAAGATATTTGCAATACTTGAACAAGGGCTCCTATCCAGAATAAAATGAACTCTTATAAGTCAGTAAGAAAAAGACAAATAATAGAAAAAAATGGGCAAAATAACTGAACTTTATTAAAAATAATATCTAAATGGGAAAAAGAAGTACAAAACATTTTCAATATCAGTCATCAGGAAAATGCAAATTCAGCTAGAATATGATACCACCAAATACCCACTAAAAGGACTAAAAGGAAAAATATAGAAAATATCTAGTGTTGATGAAGAACAACAAGAATACTCACACTTTACTCATGAGAATGTAAATTGGCAAAACCACTTTGGAAAACTATTAAAGCTGAAAATACGTACACTTTATGATTCAGCAATTCTACACCAACATATATATACCAAAAACTATGTACGAAAATATCTATAGAAGTACTGTTTTGATGAGCCCCAAATTTGAACTGACTCAAAACCCATTGGTAGAATGGATAAATATGGAATACTATACAATAATGACAACAAAGAAACCACAAGTTCACAACAATATGAACAATATGAGATAAAGAAGACAAACAGAAAAGAATACATGCTGTAGGATTACATTTTCATAAGTTAAAAAATATGTGAAACAAAGCAAAAGAAAACAAAACAAAAACCCCTGCAGTATTAAAGGTCAGTCTTGGGGGATAGTGATGAAAATAGACAAGAAGGAATTTCTGGGCTTCTGATAATATTCTATTTCTTGATTTGAGTGAGTGTTCATTTCTTTGTAAACATTCATTAAGAGGAAAAAACCTTAAAATAACAGAAAATTTTACCTGCAAATTGGAATCTATAGAAAAGAATCAAATGGATAGATACTCTAGAAAGGAAAAAATATATTGTCTAAAATTAAGAACTAAGTGCATGGGTTTAATAACAGTGGTGCTGGAGAAAACAGGGTTAATGACATATCAATAGAAGATACTTAGATTAAAAGTATTTTACATAATGTAAAATGAAAGGAAAGACATATACAGGCATAGGTGACATGTGGAAAACCCTCTGAAGCACTTATACACATGAAGTTAGAGTCACAGAGGGGAGGAAAGAGGAAGAAAAAGGATCACAAGTTTTATTAAAATAAATAGTGGCTGAAATTTTTTAACATTTATATAACAGAGTTAACATTAAAGACTCATGAAATATACATGATCTCTATGATAATAAAGACAAAGAAAATAATACCTAGATACATCATTGTCAAACTTTTGAAAACAAAGATAAATAGGAAATCTTAAAAGTAGAAAGAGAAAAACAACCAATACCTTTATAGAAGTAATGGCATCACTGGCACTTGATTTCTCAACAATAACAGTGGAAGAAAGTGAAATGATTTCTTTAAAATGCTGAAAGAAAATAAATGACAATTCACAATTCTATACCCTATTAAAGTATTCTTAAAAATGAAAATAAATTCATTTCAGACAGAAGAAAAACAAAACAGAGTATCCAAATGATCAATAACCATGTGAAAATGGACTTATCATTAGTAATGAGTCTTCAATGAGATATCACTACATACTCACTGAAATGGATTAAATAAAAACGTATAAAATCCCGTATGTCACAAGGATACAGAGAAACTGGAATTCAAATACATTTTTGATGAGTGTATAAATTGACTCCAAATTTTGGAAAACTGTTTGGAAGTACCTATTAAATATTCGAATTCACATACTATAGGAACGATCGATTCTACTTTTTGGTGTATATCAACAGAATTTATCACAGCAGTGCTATATACCTGCACTGAAATTTACCTAACTGTTCATGAACAGTTGAATGAATGAACAAATTAGATATATTTACATCAAGGAACACTATTTAACAAAATTTATGAACAAAGTACAACTACACATAAAAGTATGAATGAATCCCACAAATACAATGTTGAGCAAAAAAAGCCAGAGGTAAGAGTACATACTGTAAGATTTCAATTATACAATGTACCTACATCTGCAAAACCAATCTATGCTATTTGAAGTCAGGATGCAAGACACCTGCTGATGGGTGACAGTAAAGGTCTTTGGGAAATGCTGGTAATATTCTTATGCAAATGTAATATTCTGTTTCTTGATCTGGGTGCTGGCTCTAGGGGAGGTTAGAGAAGGCCACCCCAGAATGTGCCACTTTGGCATTTGGATTACTTTGAACTGAAGGCAATCAAGGTCCAACAGACTCAGGAAGAGCTTTTTACCTCCTCCTTAATTGCCTAAAAGAATTTACAGAGGTAATCTGTACCAGAAAGTGAGCTATTACCAGAGTTAACTTTTTACATCTAAAAGATTTACATGCATGGCATGGCAACATCTGATTACCAAACATCTCATCTTCCTGTAAATATTCTTCCTTTTGAAACCCCAGGCTCGTATCCCTTTGCTTAGGTCAGGATAGTATATAAGAAGGCTCAATTGCCTGACCATCTTTGAATATTATATCTTCATGAGGCTCCTATATGTATAAAACTAAATTTCTTTTTTTCCCATTAATCTATTTTAATATTTTAATTTAATTAATAGAGCAGCCAAACACCCTAAAAGGACAGAAATTTTTTTCCTCCCCTTCTGCTAAATGGATATGTTAAGTTCCTAAAAGTGTATTGAGTTGTACAATTATATGAATTTTTTATTATGCTTATAATACTTCAATAAAGTTAAAACAATTGAATTTGATGTAAAAAAGTGGTCTTAGGTATTAATCAATAATTAATAAATAATTCAGAAGTATACTCCATAGAAATCATACCATAAAACAAAAAAATATCCAGCAATGGCAGAACAACATATGCTAAATGAAAAAGGAGCAACTGAAGTTTCTGATCAAGTGCTGGATTTATTCCCAGTAATTCTCAACATAGAGAATATGAGGGATAATTGTTTCTTTGATTTGTTTAATCAGCTATATAGATAATAGATTATATATAATATCAATTTGGACTTTTGGTATATATTGTGATTGGAAACTGTTAAACTGAAGGATCTTTGTAGAAGAGAGATCTGAAGAGTAATAATCATTAAAAGAATTGAGACTTATCTACATTCCATAAATGGGCAGAGAGCACAATATTTAGGCCCTTATATGAAGAAGGGGGACTGTAGTTTATTTGAATAAGAAATAATCACGTGAAATGGCCAATATTTTCCTATTTTTGACCCAAATGAGGTAATTTTATGTAATTTAATCTAATAATAGTGAAATCCTAGAGGTTGGTTTAGTATGTTTTACAGGGACTCAACATGCTCATAAAAGCATTCTAATTACTTTGTGTTGAGAAAAGATATAGAAAGTCTTCCTAAAATTGGATTCACACAGATTATTTCCTTTTGAGACACTGAAGTTCATTATCAGAAAATGAAGAAATTACTCTCTTATTGAAAAATACAAGATCCAAGCAAGTGTTAGTTCACTTGTCTTGATAAGTCTTGATTGATGTGGTTCCTCTTCTTTGTATGTTGGAGTAACTAATCAATACTGGACTACTTCCACTTATTTTGTCTAAAACCCGTGTAAATCATAATCCCAGTCCCCAAAATCTTCTCCTTTGCTCTTTTTAAGAAAAAATAGATTGAGACAACCTGGACCTCAAGGTAGGCCTTCTGATTCTACTTGGGCAGAACATGAGTGCTCCAACAAGAGGAATTTCAATAACTTGGTGACTTTTGCTCCACTGCATGTTGGAGTCTTTATGGAGTTGTTGAAATATTTATAATTATGCACTACATTAGTCACTGAGGAATCTCTGTGTTTCTGTCACACCTAATAGAGTCTGAAAAGGTATACAGATTTTAAATCATTCATTTTATTCTTAAGAGGCCAAACTATGTGAGCTATAAGGAAATAATAATCTTTCAGTAATTCGGCTGAACTATGACTGGAGCTGAACTTGTTATCCTGAGGGGAAATGTAGTCTCTGATTCGTCTGAATTATCTGGTTCATTTGTTGTTGTTTTTTCAGTAATGTTGCCAGCTTTTTCTTAAGGGCTAGTTTATGTTTCAAAGACTGCTAGGAATAGAATAGGGAAATTTTTCATAGGGTCATGGGGTGGGGGTAGCAGCGGGGGAGTAAGGTTTAGAGGAAAATGTATACAACTCTCAGGGCTTAAGGGATAGGCTGTCTTGACACATATCTTTGTTTATGAGTAGTTTTTGCCATTTTAAAGTAAAAAGTAAAAGAGACAATATCATAATTTTTTTTTCAAAACTAAGCCACAAAAGCATAGTAAAATGAGGAATAAAAAATGAGTTCAAGATCCAGAGGCGAAGTCCACTATGACATGGAGGTAATTGGTGAACAAGCAGATGAAACAGCAAATGATCAGCAGGTGTCCTACACAGCTGTACTCTCAACACTGGGATTCAGAGCAGCGGGGATCTAAAATGTTAGAAATTGAGTTTCCTCATCAAATGACCACAGCAAGAAAATCATAGCCAAAGAAGCCTTTGGGGAAATGCCTCTGGACTCCACTTTGAACAGTTAACACTTGATGGTGAGATTTTAATCAAGCTTAAACAGATACAGCTGGGCTCTCTTGCCTCTCAGATCTACAGCATTATGCCTATTATTGTTGCCAAGAGAAATTGCCAATGCTTTCTTTGATTAACCACTGGCTTGGACTATCTGTATACTAACTCCCACCATTAGAGTGGCTGGTTAAGGGTTTATTATTTTGTAAATAAATAAGGGTCATGATTATAGTAAAAAAAAAAAATACTTCCTAGAGATGAAAAAGCTTCCTATAAATGAGAAACCACTTTATTTTCAGAAGTATGATTTTTGGTTTTATATTCTAAATTATATCGATATCTATCTCTATGCCTTTTTCTAGGCATAACATGAAGTGACCGCTATCCTAAACCATACATATTTTACATAGTAAAGAATCCACTGCTTCACCTCCAGCTTTTCTACACAAGACTAATCCTGAACCCTCTCACTTCAAAGCAAATTTGAGTATGTTTATTTCTTCACTAGTGAAAGGGTTCAGAACATGCTACCCCAAAACATGCCACTGAGGCATGAAAATTATTTTGAACAGAAGGCAAACAAGACCCAGTAGACTAAGGAAAAGTTCTTTCCCTTCCTCTTAACTGCCTAAAGAATATTTCCTCATTTGGGGAAAAAGTCTACATTTATAAAAGAAATTCTGTGAGAAAGTGGACTGGTCCAGAGCTATGTTTTACCAGAGATTGCTTTTGCACCTGAGAGATTTTTCTACATGGCTGAATGACTTTTGTTTAACAAATATTTTTTCCTCTCACTTTTCCTTAAACTGCTTCCACTTCCCCACCCCTCAGAAACTCCAAATTCCCATCCCTTTTTCCCCCCTTATTTCAGGACAGTATTTAAGTCTCTGTCATCTGGCCATCTCTGAGACTCATATCTTTATGGGTTCCATGCATATGTATGTAACTTAAGGGTTTTTTTGTTTTTTGGTTTTTGTCCTGTTAATTGGTCTTATGTCAATTGAGTTCTTAAACCAGCCACAGAACCTAGAAGGGTATACAGGAAAAATTTTCCTCCCCTGCAGGTCAAAAAGAGAATTCTGGTTAGTATAGTCACACCTATCCCTTGTACACATAGAACCAGAGAAACCTGAGTCATGAGAAAACATTGTTTGAATACTCTAAGTATTCTTTTAGTACTTTAGTAGCTGTTGAAGAGACAAGCTAACCAACAGAATAAGTGGTCACCTACTCCTGTTTACAGATCAATTTATCAAAATGTAGCTCTATTTTTTTTTTACCTTGTTACATTGGAATATTGCCTAAATTAAATTCTTACAGCTTCGAATTAAAATATTTCTTATTTGAGCTCTTAAAGCCTTTTCTCCAGCACTTATCATTGTGGCTTTATCAGTTTCCTAGGGCTATTGCAGCAAATTGCCACAAACTAGGTGTTTTACAACAGAAAATTGATCTTTCCCAGTTCTGGAGGCTGGAAGTCTGAAGCCAAGGTCCTGGTAGAGCCATGCTCCCTCCAAAGTCTCTAGAAGTGTCCTTCCTTGCTTCTTCTACCTTTTGGTAGCTTCAGGATTCCTTCCCTTATGGCTGCTTAACTCCAGTCTCTGTCTTATCTTCACAGGCCTTCTCCTCTGTGTCTATGTCTTCTCTTCTCCTGCCTCTTGTTAACACTCATCATGGAATGAGGGCCCAACCTGAGTAATCTAGGATGATCTCTTCTGAATATCCTTAATTTTATATCTGCAATGACCCTTTTTCCAAGAAAAGTGATATTCACAAGGTCTGGGTATTAGGACATGAATGTATATTTTTGAGGGACATCATTTAACCCACTACATGGTATAATGATGGAGGATATTTAGTATTACCTGCCAGGAGTATAGAGCAAAGAAAAGGAGGCTGAGAAAATGTAAGGAGAGCATGACTGATGAGGTAGTACTGTTCCACGAAGGAAGCATCACCCTGATTGTAAGGGGTAGTCATTGGGAATCTAAAATATACACAGTCATATATTAGGTGCTATTTAGTAGGTCAGTATAGTTCTTGCCCTCAAGAAGCTTATAGCTTAAGGGACAGAACCACAGAATGCCATGATTTACTCAAAGTATGACTTTCTCCCAAGTTTATTCTTTTGTGTTTCAGTTTTTCTTTTGGCAAGTATGAATGTCAATTATTTCCTCCTCAGAAAACTATAAACACTAATCAAACTAGTGGGCAGCCTTGTGAGCTCAAATTCATCCCATCTTCATTTGAAGGTCTCTTTCACAGAAGTACATCAAAGGTCCGAGAGACCTTTCAGCTATCTCAGAGAGATAATTGCAGTCAAAATGATTAATCCTTGATTTTTCAGTCAACAACATTAATATTTCAACCTAAACCATCTTGAAGATAAATTACCCATAGGGATATTAATTATAATAGAGTTCTTGAGAGTGCAAATTGAGCGCTTCATAAAATCATTTAGGTCCACTTATTTCAAAATCTACTTACTGCAAAATGTCATGGAAATGCAGCATGCTGTAACTAATCTTGTTCTAAAGAATAAATAAGAGGTCAGTACTAGAGAAATGCATTTATACAGTATCTATAAGAAAAAGAAATTTAATGGCATAGGGTAGAGGGAACAGGAACAATATAAAATCTGTACATGTATTTAGTAAAATCATTTTTTAAAACCTAATTAATAGTTGCTCTACTTCTCCCCTGGGGCTATTGTGTAAAAGGAGATAATATGTGACAAAGATTTGTTTTTGATGTGATAATGCCGAATTTGCAGTATTTGTAACGTTTTTATTATTGCTAGAAAAAATCTTCATTTTTGTGAATCTTTGATTTTTAAAAGAATATGTGTCTTTTGAAGTTGATAACAGTTCTTTGAGAAAGAATTATATGGGTTGCTCTATTTCTGTGGGCAGGTGTTTCTTCACATTTTCCCTTGTTATTCAACATTCACACACATAAACCCACACATACATAATTTCCATGCTGACTTTAAGGAGATAATGTTTGTGATAGCTATTCTTGGAATAAGAGAAAGAAAGAATGGGAGGGAGTTATCAGTGGAAAGAGGCAGTAATGGAGTTAATCACGGTGTGAAAAATACACTGAGAGCAGTAAGTAAATGTCAGTTGTTAGTCAACCAAAATGAGAGGCAACAGTTATCTTGCTTAGAGAAATATATAGGAAAGTAGTCAGTTTTGGAGATTTTAGAAAATCCTAGATATATGGCCAACTCAAATGCTGAATCAGCCTGGGACAGGTTCCCAAAATTTTTGAATGCCAGTGTTTTTAAATATAAATAAGCATTTTTAAAATTTAAATTCAATTAATTAACATATAATGTATTACTAGTTTCAGAGGTAGAGGTCAGTGATTCATCAGTCTTGTATAACACCAGTGCTCAGCCCTCCTTAATGCCCGTCACCCAGTTACTCCATCCCCCCACCCTCCACCCCTCCAGCAACCCTCAGTGTGTTTCCTATGATTAAAAGTCTTATGGTTTGTCTCCCTCTCTGATTTCGTCTTGTTTTATTTTTTCCTCTCTTCCGCTATGATCCTCTGTTTTGTTTCTTTAATTCCACATATGAATGAGATCGTATGATAATTGTCTTTCTCTGATTGACTTATAAATAAGCTTTATTGCAAAAATAACAAGTTAAAAACAAAACAAAACAGGAAATCATCCTGAGCAGCACCATCTAAAACAAAGATAACCATTTAAATTTAATTTTCTTCCTTTCCATTCCTATGATTTTATAGGATAGGCAAAAATTTTTCACTGTTGTCATTTCACTTAACAATATAGCATGTACACATTTCCATTTAGTTGCATAAGTCTTTACATTAACACTTTAAAAGCATCATAACTTTCAATCGAATTGATATAATAAAATTTAATTAACTGTAATTGAAGTATAAGTAGTTTCCAGTCAGTCCAGCATGATAAACCAACGTATTAGTTTGTAAGAAATGAAGGCCAGGATCCTAAAACTTCAATTTTTTTTTTTTTGAACTGAGGACTGAGGTTACTTACAACTGTTGGCCTCATTTGTGACATAATTTTTCTTTTGAATGCATTAAAAATTTATGTGTTGTTTGCTCATTCGCTCAATTCACTTTTGAGCTTCTACTCTAGGTATTATGAACTGGAAAAACAATGATGAAAAAAGAATTAAAAGCCCATGGCTCTCAAGGATCACATTTTCAAGTGAGCAGAAAGAGAAGATAACATGTATACAAATCATTATAATTTTGGATAGACCTAAGTGTTTTGAAGACAATAAATTATAGACTTGTGATTCAGAATGAAAGAATGATGGGATAAACTTTAGATGAAGCATTGATAAGGAAAAACTGAAGTTTTTTTTTTCTAAGAATAATCTCCTACCTCCCACATCTACCTTCTCCATTTAAAAACTGTACACATCACCTGTTTTTTTTTTTTTCCCTTTTGCTGTGTGGAAGAACATAAGGTCAAACATAGCCCAAGTAGAACTAGTTACTGAGAATTTGGAAGTGAATCAATGCTGATGACTATAGTTCCTTGGCAAAATATTTTAAGAATAAGAAGCCCATAATCCCCAAGTACCAATGGTTGCTAAGAGGAAAATTTTTCTACTTTCTCTTCTCCTACATTTTATTAAAAGCCATTTCTTCAGAGCCACCAGCGACAGATGAGATGAGTGGAGAGTGATTAATTCTTTGAATATATCTTACCATTATTAAACCACCATGCCTGTATGAATCTAAAATGGTTCGAGGCACAGAGTAAGCAGTAACTTTTCTTCACATTTAAGTGATGAGATTATTAAGGAGTGCCATATCTAAATGGATCTTACTGTCAGAATTGGAATTAGATAGTCCAGTCTTTTATGACTTGTAATAAGTGCCTATTCCCATCATGACTTTTCAAATCAAAGTAATTTCATTTCCTATCTTGATACTATCCTTACTGTAAAATTAAATTGCATTAGGTTTTTAACTCCCTGAGACCAACATTCACTTTGCATCCTACAATCTACTACTAACATTTATTCTTAATGCCACTGTGGACTTCAGGTTGTTATGATATATGTCTTTGTCTTTTTAATTTTAAGTCAACAACCTAATTTCTGTTTGGAACTGAAAACTAAGGATGGTTTGTTGTTTTCTTTGCTTACCTGAACTCCAGTTTTCTGGTTGGAAAGTTTTGGGAAGTGACAGTATGTTTGTTACTCTGGTATTTGATAAAAGTAGGAGCAGCATTACAAAAGCAAAGAGAGACGTGTCAGAGTGCCACTAAAGGCCTTAGAGTCACTCCTGACCTCTTATTAATCATATATTATATATAACAAGGTATTTGGGCTGCATAAAGACTCTGATAGGCCCCCATCATCCCCTGATCCCTTCTATATGCCCTAGGTAGAACATCTTTCTCTCTCAGAAGGGGTCACACATTTTGTCTTCAGTAGCAGAGTATATGCTTGGATGCAAAGAAGAACTCTTGTGATCCATATGGGCCCAAGAAAGAAAGAACTGAAATCTCATTCATACCTGTGAGGCTTGGGATTGCACAGAATGTGGGTGCTTGGACCCATGAGAAGAAAAAGAATAACTGTGAATGAACGAGAATCTGGTGGAGTGGGCCAGAATGAGCGGCACAACCAGGATGCAGAGAAATCATGATTTCTAAGTATGCCGCAAGGAATGGGGAAGGGCCCTGACATTAGAGAATGGTTGGGGTCACCATGGTCTGAAGCTGCAGAACACTCCTGGGGAAACTCCATCAAAACTCACTCACCAGAAGGGATACTAGGCTGGAGAAGAACCCAATGGGTGGTGAGCAGGCCACAGAGGACCTGAGGACAACAGAAGAGAGGAACAATAAGAGCCTGGCAGCGGCCACTCTGATCATGTGTGAGAGCACCTCTCCCACTCACCTTGCACCTCCTCACCACACTTCCCCCAGTGATCTCTCATATACTAGGGCCCTTACCTGAGACTCTTGGGCTCATGGAGAATAGAGAACATTTTATTACATATATAAACATGCTGGAAATTCTCGGGAATATTGAAGGCAAATAACTAAAGAAAGCACTGAGATTTCCACTTATCAAAGTGAATAAGGGCACAGAGCAGTGAAATATGGAGTCAAAACATGCTGTGTTTTATAAAACCTGACATAAGTTTTCTTAATTGGTTTGCAAGGCTAGACACACTAAACTGGATTGCACATAGGTAACATTACAAAGACTTTTGCACCTATTACATATATTTTTCTCTGACAGCTCTGTAAGCTGAGGAGGGTTGATATTTTTATCATATTTTAATGGGGAAGTTGTTGTCTAAAGAGGCTGAGTGAGGTTCAGTGTCTGAGATGGTACCCTAGGAATTGTTTCTTTAATTGCCTATAGTGCCTACTATGAATTTTCAGCTTAACTTATTTTTTCTTTATTTTTTAAAGATTTTATTTATTTATTTGGTAGAGAGAGACAGAGAGAGAGAGAGCACAAGAGTGGAGAGAGGTGTAGAGGGAGAAGCAGACTCTTCACTGAACAGGGAGCCTGATGCAAGCTCTGACCTGAGCCAAAGGCAAACTCTTAACTGACTGGGCCACCCAGGTGCTCACTGAATTTTCTGCTTAATTGAGATGTTACACTTGTTTGTTCATTTGATATGTTTCTGGTATTTATACAAATTTATATTGTCTATCTTATTGATTCAAACTTCTTTAGTTTGAAAAAAATAAATAGTAATAAAAATCACCATCCTCTCTATTAAAATGATCTGGGATGAAATCTTCATGTGATCTTTTTATTTTTATTGATTTGTTTTTCTAGAAGATATGTTGAGAACCATAGGATCATATCATAGTTGCTTTTTCTTTTCTAAATTTGAAGTGAATCATCAGGCTCATCTTCCTAACCTCCCAGCCAGTGAGGAATCTTTCTGGTAAATACAGAGGAAAAATATACATTTAATTCAATCCGTTTCTAATAGTTGCCCTCCCTAGTCTACGGACTAAACGTTTTATCCATTTCTAAGGACTTTCTAAAAAGTTAACACAGTACTAAGAAAGTCCCCTTACTTCCATATAACAAACAAGTAAACAGACTACCCATATGGTTTCTGAAGTAAGGGTAAAGTCATCAGAATGTTACCTGAGGGGAGCAAAAAGTAGGACTAACAAATACTGATTATTTAGCAAAAGAGAATTAGTGTAAATGAAAATCTCTCAAACCAGTTTCATATCCTATATGAAGGCTCATGCCATCATTTATCTGAATGTGATTTTGGTGTGTCCAGATCATCCCTTAGTCCCTTGGCCAGGAAATTGAGAACTGTATTTAATTCCCATGCGACTGCCAGATGTCACTTTTACACTGAACACCAAACTGTTCTCAATCCCTGTGAGATGGCCGAGTGAGCATTTTGCTTCATATTTGGGGGTTTTCAGTCCCTATTGAATAGCTAACATTTATAGAGTAGTTTTTATGTACCCGGCATTATTCCAAGTACTTTACAGGGACTATCTCCCTAACTCCTATAACCACCTTACGAAATTCATAATACCAGAGTTTTCATTCTACAGGTGAGGAAACTGCCACAGAGGCTGTAAGTCACTCCCCCAAAGCCACACAGCTAGGAATGGCAGCCAGCCTTTGAATCCAAGCTATCAAGCTCTAAAGCTCATACTCCTAATTTCTTTGCTATTTTGTTTTTAAATGCTGGAGACTAATATTGGATGTAGTGTACTACTGGAACTTTTTAGCAAGGCAGCTATATTTATTCATTCATTTATTCCATATCATTTATTAGGAGAGCATATCTGCCCCTGGATAAACACAAAGACCTTTCTCAAGGAATGTGGGTTCTAGTGAGAAAGCCTGAAAAGCCATTTGTACAGGCTGGTTGTACAAAGACAGCGAACTCTGAGGAACAAAGAAGGAACAGCTAGAGCTCAGTGAGTCAGGGAGACTGTGTAGTGGAGGGACATTTGAGCTGAGGTTTGAAGGACAGTACGAGTGAGCTAAGGAGAGGGAGTCCAGAGAGAATCTTGGGCAGTAATAGCAACATGTACAAACGGAGGAAAAGCAGCACAGAACAGGAAGGTGTGGGGAACTGCAGTGGTTGGTTTGGCCAGGCTGTTGTCATCTTCAGGGTGTGGCAGGAGATGGAATGACAAAGGAGACAGGAGTAGCTAGTTTATGTATAGATAACAGCTATTCAGCGCTTCTGGAATTCCAGGCATTGAAGCAAGGGCTTTGCACTAGTGACTCCATTCAATCCATCTTACTGTCAAATAACAAAGAGACTGTTGCTCTTCCATTTTACATACAAGAAAACTGAGGACCACAGATGGTAGATCTCCTAGCCAAAGATCAGACAGACAGGATTTGAGCCAAGCAGAATTCCAGAACTCACGCTCTTTACCCTGAACTACACTGACAAGCGCATGAAGAGTTCTGCATCCTAGGCTGGTGAGGTTGAACTTTCTAAAATGCTTCTGTGGCAGACGCACCCAAACACTGGCCTGTGCCAAAGCAGGTTCCCCTGTGCTCATTTCTTCTATGCTTTATTTGTCCAGTGATAATAGCTATAATTTATTCATGGCTTCCTCTTTGCCAAGTGCTATTTAATCATGTATATTGTGTCATTTAATTTGTGCCTACGACAGTGATGTATATACTGATAAATTGATGTTAGAGAACAAAACTGCCTAATATATAGCTGCTAGTGTTAAAGTCAAAATTCAAACTCATTTTGACTGATTTTGAAGCATGCACTCTTAATTCTTTGGCTATTTTCCTTTCATAAAAGCATTGCAATTTTCTCCTAAACTTGTGTTGTGAAAAATGTATCCAGGACTAACCTCTCAGGATTTAATGTGACCAATTCCAGCCTGATTCCTAGGTGCTGTTTAATTGACACTGCTCAAATAGAGAAATGTGGAAAGCCCAACTATCAATACATGATTTACCACTCTTTATACATTTATGATCTTGTTTCCTTGGAGCTGTTTCTCCTCAATTTATGATAAGATTCCCTTGCAGCTAAGTAAGCAAAATCTTTTTAAAGTGACCTGAAAAGGTAAAGTGCTCAGCCTCAGAAGTTTCTCATATACAGCTCCTTCAGTGGGAATGAAATGTTTCTAACCCTTGCAATAGTTAGGAGTAAAGCATATATTTATAGTGAAACCTTCAAATATTCTGTTGGACTTGCAGCGTTTTTTTCCCATTAAGACTCTGGTGTAACAGTCTTCAGACTGCAACAGTTAGAAGAAATTAATCTTGGTTTGAATTTTGGATGCACCACCTACTTATTTTAATTTCCTTCTCTACGAATGGTTACAATCATCATAGCTACCTCATTGGATAATTGGGAATATTAAATGCAAAAATGCATATCTTAAAAACAAAAACAACTTGGTGGAGCCTGGCACAGAGGAAGCATTTACAGAAAATGCCCCACCAATGCTGTCATGTCTGTCTCATGTTCTCTCTCATCTCCTTGGCATGACAGTTCCACTCTAGCTGGCTGCAGCTTGTGATTGACGGCTGCAGCTTGTGATTGACAACTGCAGCCATATTGTCATCCTGCTTCTGAAGTAGCTCGTCTAGGTCCTTTTACCACTGATACTGTTCTTCCTGTTCCTTCTACGAACTCATAATTATTCTACCTTTCAATGCTCACTTCAAAAGCCACATCCTCCATGCGGGGTTTCTTACACAATCATTTCCTCTTTGAATATTTCCTTTTCTTATGTGTGTTCAATATTTAATCCCAAATGCCCAGTAGGGTATAAGTAGATACATCTTTTAAATTGTTTTATGAAAGAGTGCTGATTGGAGATTATCCAATCTGGGTCTAAACACAGATGTAACACCAGCTAACTGGATGAATTTGGGCAAGTCAGCCAATGGAGACCTCATTTTCAGAATCTGACAAAGGTATAAGCCATTTCATTGGTTTCACTGACTTTGGAAATTTGAGTATAAAATTTAGGATGTAGGAGATCCTTCTTTTAAATTATTTTATTCTCTCAGCTTCACCATTTGGAGTCTTGCCTCCCTACCCGCATATTGAAGGAGGCCCCAACAATCACTTAATGATCAGTTAGCCCAATTTAATGTGCTTTGGGCAGAACTCTTTGTAGCGTTTACAAGGAAATGATGAGAAAGTGTGTTTAGCTTCCCTGCCATGATTCTGGCACCAGAAAAAAAGCCCAAATATTGATTTGCCTTTGCTCTGAGCAATATCATAGGAGCCTAGAGATGAGCAATCTGCACTGCCTACCGGACACATATCCTTCCCTATGAAATGCAAGCTAGTCCAGGGAAAAAACCATGAAGAGAAACTTGGGGTCCTCTGTTTCTATTCTTCATAAACCAATTGTCCTGGATACTTATTAATATTTGGTGCCAAAATCAAATAGATTACAAAAGATGTAAGCAAAATAAGGTTAAGAATGGAACCAGACCTACCTCCATCATTTAGTGTCTCTAGGATAAGGTAATTAGCTTCACTGTGCCTTAGTTGCCATATTTGTAAAGTGAATGATAACTACCCACCATGTAAGGTTATTATAAGAATTAAATAGGATAATATATGCACAATGCTTAGAAGGTAGGAAGCACTCAATTACTCTTAGTAGCAGTAGTGGTCATAGTTATAGTAGTAAGTGTAGTAATTTTCCTTCATGGCCTTCTTTTCAGCTGTCTATCTCCTCAATAACACCTTGCCAGAAATGCAGATCAGTCTCCAAACTACTTAATGAAATGAGGAAACCTTCATTTTATCACAGGCAATAAGAAAACACTTATCATGTGACAATAGCATTTTAGGCACAGGAGGAAGACAATGCAGGCACTCTGATCTCACATCTAACTATTGGATCTGTCAAACTGGCCAATGGAGAGATCTTGTTGAGTTACCTGGGTCCATGAGGATACCTAAAATGTATTTATGTGTACAAGTAAGGATTTGTTTATTTATTTAAGCCAACCAACTATGTATGTAGTCAGTAGATATGGAGTACATAAGAACTCAGTGACTTGCATTGTAATGCCAGCTGGAAGTAAGAAGGAAACTGAGCTTGGCTATCTTTTTGAACTGTGTTCTTGAAAGTAACTGAGCAGGTAATGCACAAAGTGTTCAAATCTTGACTTGTCTGAATATGTGGACCATTAAATTCATAGCTGAATTCCTCAGCAGATGCAACAGTATGAAAACTAGACATTATAAGTTCAAATTTGACCTCCGCTTGGATTCAGTGAAGAACTTAGAAAGATGTGGCACATGATACTTTTAGGTCATACCTCTCACTAGGGTACAGTGATAACTAATAACTTGGACCTTGTTAAGATCAGTTTTCTTTAACTGCACCACCACCAAAATGTTTTCTGGCCTGCAATATTTTTTATTGGTCCTACCCTACTTATCAGTGTCATTTCTGCTGGTACCAAGAGAAACAGTATTTTATGAACCTTTACCATATACCTTTATTCAATCGTAGTATCACCTTTTTTTTTTTTTTTTTGGACAAAGCAATGAAAAGAATTACATTTGAAGTCTGTGGACCAGGAGAAGTGTTTTATTGACTCTGAAGTTTTTTTGTTGAGAGTTCTTGACCTATTTACCATAAAATACCAATCCCATGTTGAAGAGGAATTTTTGAGTCTAGGTTTTCTTATTTTGGCTCTTCCACTCCTGAGTCATTTTTAAAAAATGCATTCTTCATGCCTTTTTCCTCCCCTGGTGGGAAAGCAATAATTGGAAAGTTGTAGTGATAGACTCTGCCTTAGTCAAAACAACAAATAACCTTAAACACAAAGCTGCTCAGATTTTAATTCTTTCTCCTATTATTAAATGTAAATGCATACCTTTCAAAAGAGTTATATTCTTAAGGGCCAGGACCTTGTCTAACTCATCTGTGTTTGCTGCATCTGAAAACTAAATAACATTTAGTAAGTGCTTAATTTAAATCTACTGAATGATGATACTTTATAATTTTCCTTTGCTTGTCATTTTGTTAGAATATTGATATTCTTAGCAAATATGATTTTAAATTTTCCATGATAGTTCTCTTATTTGCAGATATTTGAGTTTCTTGGTGCTTTTTGAAATAAGCATGATAAAACAAAAATTTCAAAATATCTCTCTACTGTGGATTCCAGAAGTTTCGCCTTCACAGCTCCCCTTGAAAAGTGTGCAACACTTCCATCGTTATAGCTGACCTTAGAGCACAGGAATTACAATGGCCACAAAAAGTAGCATAAATAATTTCCATCGGTTATAAACATTAGTCTGACAATGAGCTGGCTTTTTTATGGGAATGCTGGAGATGTGCAAAACATCAGAGTCAAGGGAACATCAACCAAGAGCACAGCAATATGCATTCCTTTTCATCATCTGTTTCCCAAACATTTTTCTCCATTTGTTCAGAAAGCCAATGATAATAACTTATATTTACACAACCCTTTTCATCTCAAGGAATCCCTAGCATTTTGCCAATCAAACATTTGTGTATACTTCATTTACATTTAATCTTTTTGGGGAGGGGAGCTCAATTAAATAGGAACCTAAAGCAACCAATTCTTTTCTGTTCTCATGCACTTGGACGTGTGAGGACTGACAACTTTAATCATGTTCCTCATAAAACAAGTGCCGGATCTTCCCTGGCATCAAAATAATCCCAAAGAGCTGCAATTAAAATGAAGTGGGCCACTTTTGATGACAGCAAGGCGATGACACAGGAGGCAGTCCTCATACCAGTGTCACTGTTCCACCATCTATTTGAATTAGGTTGGTGTTCTTTTTTTTTTTTAACCATCTGATTAGTTATACCAATAAGACTGAAATGCTAGATGTCAAAAAAGAGTGGGAGGAAGAAGGAGGAAAGAGAACAGTAAATTCCTGTGTTAACACTGTGTTTCTTCTTTTCTATAACTGCAGAAAAAGACACATTTATAATCCTACTTTGAGATTTATGGGTAGTATTGATTTGTTTTGGGTCATCCAGGTTGATTATGTAAGCCAATATTTTAAATTCTTTGGACACAGAAAATTTAAAAAATAAATCATGATGATCAAACTTGTTACAAGACGATGTTATTTGTAAACTCAGTCATAGTTGAATACTTTGAAACACAGAATTATCAAATCCACAGAGAGGTAAGAGAATCAAGAGCTCTTTTGAGCTCAGATTAATCATTACACCTGTGGAAACCACTTTACCCCCACTGGGATTCCAGCATGTTGGTCAAGGATCATTTTTCTTTTTCTTCCTACACATGTCAATAGAAGTCAAAACTCCAGCTGTTGTCTTTAATTACCTGAACAAAAATCTACTATGCAGGTAGGTCAAGTTTAATTTACCCCCTATCATGATACTAAAATGTCAAGAGAAAAACATGTGATTCAGAGTTATACAGTCTGGAGAAGCTGCCTAGGAGGGAGGTCCGCTAATACATCTATCACTGAAAAACTAGAGCGTTTTGAGGGTTTCTTTTGCAACTTAATAATGTTTCGTGTCTCTTGTGGAACGAATTTTAGCTGGCTGTTGATTTGCAGCTCCTTTTCCACATTGCTCAAATTGGGCTCAATTTCTTACTTCTGATTTTATAATAATTTAAAAAAAGCACACACTAGTTTTGATCTGGCTATTCCTCATAAAAACCTTCTAGTGTGCCCAGATCCTTTCTGCTAGCTTCGAGTTAGTGTTTACCTGGCCAACACCATGTATGTGAAGTTTCCAAGCATTGTGTCATTTTGCCAAGTTATTCACAGTGTCCCATGTAAGATTTTAAAACAGCTACCTCTATCTAGGCATGGGAAAAAAACATGGCTTCTTTTGACATAAATAATACAATTACGTGTTAAATGCAAATATGCGTATTCCAAAGATTCAGGTGAGATCTCAAATGGCCATGTTAGTTGTCTGTGATTGGGAGCTGAAATTTTTCTCAGCTTATCTGGATCCTCAAATTTTGAGTTTTTGAGTTTTTTGAGTTTTCAATTTTCTGTTCAAGTGAAAAGCTGCAAAACTTCCTGCAGCTCCATTTTAATCTTATGGCTCATTTCAGGGCCTCCCTTCTGACCTGAGTAACCCCACATTCTCTCCTAATCCTTTGTGATGTTGACAGTGAAACTTGGGTTCTATAGATGAAGCAGCCTATGGCTGTTATCTGGAAGGCACCTGTATTTTCTTGCTGAAGGTGAATTTTTGCTCTTTCTGAGAGATTGGCCGTGAAATACAGCTTAAAGAAAGTTTTACAGTTTCTTTTCCACTCAGGAGGATGAATTTCTAGGTCACATGGTAACTTTGGTCTGACCCAGAAGCTATTCATGAGTCGAAGTCCCACAAGAAAATAACTAACTTGGCCCTACAGAGACATACAGTTAGGCAAACGTGAAAAGAAATGGCTAATATTTATTGGGTACTTGCTATATGCCAACACTATTCTAAGGGCTTTACATGAGCTAAATCATTTAATGTCATCGCAATAACCTTATGAGTAGACAGTGGATCAAACATATATATGTATGTACATAGAGAGAGACTATGTATAATGTATATACATTTGTAACATACATATGAGTAGATATGTGCATATGTACACATACACACGTGTATATGGCAACTTTAGTCCTCCAGTTGCTTAGGTCAAAGAACTTAAAAGTAATTTTTTTTTTTTTTAAAGATTTTGTTTATTTATTTGACAGAGATAGAGACAGCCAGCGAGAGAGGGAACACAAGCAGGGGGAGTGGGAGAGGAAGAAGCAGGCTCACAGCAGAGGAGCCTGACGTGGGGCTCGATCCTACAACGCCGGGATCACGCCCTGAGCCGAAGGCAGACGCTTAACCGCTGTGCCACCCAGGCGCCCCATAAGAACTTAAGAGTAATTTTTGATTGTTCTATTACTCTCCAAATCCAGATCCATAAAGAAATACTATTGGCTCTGCCCTCAACATGCACCTAGAACCTGTCCACTCTTCACCTCTATCTCCATCACCTTGGTCCAAGTCACCAGATACCTTGGCTGAATTACTGTAATAGCCTAGTAATGAGTTCCCCTTTTTCTACTTTGTTCATTCTCCCAAATTCTGTCTCCATCTATTTTCAACACAGTGGCCCTTTTAAATCTTAAATCAGATTTTGTCTCTCCTGTGCTCAGTGTTCTACACTGGCTACCCATTTCAGCCTGAGTAAACACCAAAGTCCTTACAATGGTCTATCAGGCCCTATGTAATCTGTTTTCTGTTACCTCTCTCACTCATTTCCCACTACTATTCCCCTGATTACTGGCCCTAGCCACATTAGCATTTTACCATGCACACACAAGACACAGCCTTGGTTGTAATATTCCCTCTTTCTGGAACACTCTTCCCTCAAACATCCATTTGTCAAATGACCTACTTTTTTTTTAAGTCCTTGCTCAAATTTCACTTTTTTAATAAGGCAAAGTATGTTCCAGTTTTTAATTATCATTTTAATTAGGATTAAAAAATAGGCCCAGCAGGGTTAAATATCAAGACTATGATTTGAACCTATGATTTGTAGATAGTTCATTTGATTTGTAGATAGTTCACTTAACTGACAAACTACAAGTTTGGAAGAGTCATAATCTTAGCCCTTTATTTTGCATATGATTGTAAATTAGGGGCATACACATAGAATTTGAAGCTCTATACAGTTAGAAGGCATGAATGGTTTTACCCAAGGCTGACTTTCATGACCATGGCTTTGCTTTTCAAAGTATTCCTCTCTTTGAAATGTGCTGTTTCTCCCCTTTCCCACCCCTCACACCAGATTCAGTGCCATCTCCTCCACCAAGCTTTCCACATCGATGACCCGATGTTTGGTTTATATTCTATTTCCCTTCCTCATGGCATTCATGCTTCAACCATTATATTCATGAGTTATACTGTGTTTCATCCAGTTACATACTTTATTATTTGCTTATAATAAGTATAATAACAAGTTTATAATAAGTAAATAATAATTACTCACTGACTACTAGTTTGAACATTGGATAAATGGACAAATCGTTATTCCAATTGATCTTGGGACAAATTAAATTTTGCATACAACAAGATTTTAACTTTTTTTTTAAAATTTTATCTATTTATATGAGTGAGAGAGAATGGGAGAGAGAGAGAGAGCACAAGTAGGGAGGAGGGGCAGAAGGAGAGGAAGAAGCGGGATCCCTTCTAAGCAGGGAGCCTGATGTAGGGCTCGATCCCAGGACCCTGAGATCATGACCTGAGCTGAAGGCAGACACTTAACTGACTGAGCCACCCAGGTGCCCCAAGATTTCTACTTTCTAAAAGTTAGTATAAGTGAAATGGCATTTGGATGCTTACACACACACACACACACGTGCATGTTTACACACATATTCACACACACACAAAGCTAGTTTTGGAGATATGGGGAGTTTATTCCTAATATACTTCATCTCCCCTGCCAAACTGTATTTTTAGACATTCGAGTCTTTTAATGTAGCTTCTATTTAATAAGTGAGGTACTTTTTAAAAATGTATTCTATGGAAGCTGATGAGTTCTTATTAAAGAAAGGTTTTCAAACATATCAAAAATTTCTAGAAAGAAAACCATAAACTTAAGATAAAAAGAACATTTTGAAACAAGCTCACCCTTAATAGCCCAAATGGAGACCATCCCTTCCACACAAATTTTCTCTAGCTATTTTGATAGCCTGTGTTGCTTGCTCCAGATATATTTTTTTAATCACAAATCTATTATATAGACTGAATGTTTGTATGCACCCCAAATTCATATGTTGAAACCTTAACCCTCCAGTGTGGCTATATTTGGAGAGGGAACCCATCAGGAAGTAACTAAGGTTAAATGACGTCATGAGAGTAGGGCCCTGGTCTGATAGGGTTATGGCCTCATGAGAAGAGGCATCAGAGAGCTTGCTTTCTCCGCATGCACTAAAGAAAGGCCATGTGAGGATGCTGGGAGAAGGTGGCTGTCAGCATGCCAGGAAGAAAGGCCTCAATAGAAACCACACAGTCCAGAACCTTGGTCTCAGACCTCCAATCTCCAGAATTGTGAGAAATACATTCCCATTGTTTAAGCCTCCCAGCCTCTGGTCCTTTGTGTTATGGCAGCCCAAGCAGACTGACACAGATAATCTGTTATATTTGCAGTTAATGTTTCACAAAATGATTCAGTTTTTTGTCTTGTTCTGTTTTGTTTCTTAATTAAGGTATGATCGACATCTACCATGATGTTAGTTTCAGGTATACAACATAATGATTCCATATTTGTATACACTGTGAAGTGATCACCACAATAAGTCTAGCTGGCATCTGTCCCCATATGCAGTCACAGATTTTTTTTTCTTGTTATAATCACAGCACTCATTCTGGTTTCCCTGAATAAATAATAAGTTGGAGGAAAGAGAAACGGATTCATTTTTCTTGTTCACTCACTTATGCTTGTATTACTGAGAAATAGCAAGCATTTACACTTTTTGAATAACATGCCATTTTCTTATAAGTGAATCAAAGTTTCTTCTCTTTTTTCTCTTTTTCTCTGTCCTCTCTTGGCAGATTTCAATTGTATTCCTCATCTATTTTGGCTATACAAAATAAGAGGAAATGTCTAGGGCAGGATGAGAACATCTGCTCTTGTTCTTCACTAATACTGGCTATTTCTCTCATCCCTAATTGTCTAGAATAAGAAGTTAGAAGCGCATATTGCTCAAAACATAGAGTATATAGGCAGTGATTTTAGCATATTTGGAATCACAGTTCCTGTTGAGATTTCAATTAAAGCTATAGATCTCACACAAAAGCACACGGTCAAATACATGCACTATTCCGGGGGCTGTGTGGACCTCTCGAAGCTCCTTCAAGGACTCTCCTGGATGTCCTTGAATTCCAGGTTAAGAAACTCTGTTCTAGGCCATGTAATTCTATTCCTTGTAGTAGGTGGGCCTTACCTGAGCTTTCTGTAAAGATTTGGAAAAAGAAAGAAGCTGGAGGTCACATAATCCGAAATCACATTTCCAGTTTTCCACATCAGTACTTCTTATGGGAAGCTCTGAAATAGAGACAGGTGAGCTTCTGATATTGGAAATTTTATACTACTGCGTAAACTAAGAATTCTGAAAGGTCCTTAAAACGGCCCACTCCTTTCCTGATGAAATCCGCTAAGTAGGTTGCCTGTGATATTTTTAAAATCACGTGGGAAATACTTCAAGGCCTGATCACAGACTACACATTAAAATGAGTCATCATGATGACCTATACTTTGAGCCATAGAGACAAACAGCCTTAAGGGAAATCAGAGCTGCTGAAAAGCAGCTTGTACATTCTGATATATGTCAAGTCATCCTAATAGAAGTGAGGGACGAGCGGGGATGAGAGGGACTCCCTGAACTGCTGATTTCGCAACTGGCCTCTGGGTCCCAGGTTGCGCAAGGACTGCCTCAGAGCCTGGTGGGGAGGGACTCACACTTTCCCATCTCCCTGGGCACAACTGAGCATGCATGCAAGCTGAGACCCCATGGTAGTATGCCTTCACCCCCCTTAACTCCACAGGGGAAGGAAGGAGGAAGCCTATGGCATTTATTCTTACTTTTTTTCAGCCCACCCTACAAACTCTAACTTGTAATGGTTTTCATTTGAACATAATAAACCAGTCCATATGATACAGAATAATAATTAAAGATTTTTTCAACAGTACTTTAATTACAGTGAAAGATCTCAGGAAAGTCCCTCAGTAACCCTCTTTATTATATTAGATGTTAAAAGCATACAAACTGATATGGCTCTTTTGTTGCCAACAGGATGCTCTGATGGACAAAAACATGCATTATGCAGAATATGGATAATAATGCTGCATATGTCTTGATCAAGATATTATTCCTCCTTTCAGAAGTTTATTTCCTACCACTCCTTTGCAAGTGTGGGGTCAGAGGTACAATGCTTTGATGATGACAATGTGCTAAAGACACCTTAGATACCTAGGACAGAAATTTTTCATGCATTCGGTTTTCCGAAGAAAAGGAATTTTTTGTTGTTGTTGTTGCAGAGAACAAATTCATTTACCAGGTGTTCTGAAATAACAACTTTGGTGCTGCACAAGCAGTATTTTCTTATATGACTGCAGAGAAATCTCAGTTTCTCCTGAGTCCTGTGCTATTTATGAATGCAAATAATTCCCTTCCCTAATTGCACCTGGCAAATAGAATGACAGATTGGGAATGTTCTTAGTTAGTAAAACCCTTAGACAGAGCCAAACACCCTGACGCACAACAATGAAACCTTCACTTGCCCCTCCCACACATACCATCATCATCAGTGCCCCCCCCCCCAGCTCCATTGAGAAAATACCTGAGCTACCTAGGGCTTCTCCCTGTGCATTTGGCTTCCTCCTTTCAATAAATATATGTTGATATATATGCTTTGGGATTTTAAAGTCATACCAGTTCTAAGATATGCCACCTGTAACTTTGGGAAGGAAATACAATTATGTGTTTCAGATATTCTCTAAGAGTCTTTGTGAGCTTAATTTGTGTAAAGAACACTGGTTTTGAATCCTGATTCTGCTAATCGTGTGACCTTAGAAACACAATGTCAGTTTTTTTAAGCTGTGCTTTTGTATCTGTAAAATGAGAGCAATCATGTTTGTAATACCTTGCTCACAGACTTACTGTAAGGACAAACATTAGAGAACATATATGAAGGTACTTGGTAAACTGAAAACTACTTTTTAAATAATAATAAGAACATTGTTATTATTTCTATAGTTCGTAACTCCTCAATTCTACAGACAAATTAAAAGTTGAATTTACACCTGTCAATTGAAGCATTTTGTATTTGCAAAATAGCATGAAAAGGTTCCTTTTTATTTAATACCGTGTGCCTTTATCTTCATGTAAGTTAGCAGAAAGGAGCTGGCTAGAGCAGTCCTTGGTCAAGTCTATGGAACAAGCCAAAGATCTAGATTAGAATAAGGCTGTTTTTAATATATAGTAATTGTTCATTTCCAATATTTTAAAATAATTGTCATATTAAATCAATCAAAATAGACTATTTAAATCAACATTTTTCTGACCCAGGAACCAGAAATACAAAAATCTTGGATGATAATTATCTTTTTTCTTTCATTGTTTCTGTGATCAACATTTTAGCATAAATTCAAGTAATTTTAATTATTTTTTAAAATTTATTTATTTATCTGTCAGAGAGAGAGAGAGAGAGAGAATACAAGCAGGGGGAACAGCAGGCAGAGGGAGAAGCAGGATCCCTGCTGAGCAAGGAGCCTGATGCGGGACTCAGTCCCAGGACCCTGGGATCACGACCTGAGCCAAAGGCAGGCACTTACCCGACTGAGCCACCAGAGCATCCCCAGTTAATTTCAATTATTAATTGGTAGACGTTTGTGCCTATCTGTGCCTCAGTTTTATTATCTATGAATTAAGAGTAATGTTAATACTTCATAGGTTTGCTGTGAAGATTTAAAGAAGTAACAAAACTGAAATGCTTAGAACTCTTCAGGAACAAGTAAGCACTAATAAAACATCACTACTTTTGTGTTAGTATCATTCATTCATTCAACAAATTGATGGATGACCCACTATGTGCAAGGTGCTATTCCAAGGGTTTGGGATATAAAAGTCAATGGACAAAGATTCTAGCTCTCATGGAGTTTACATTCTAGTTTGAGGAGGAGAGAGACAATAATCAATAAGCATAATAAAAAAGAGAGTATGATAGTTGCTGTGGGAGAAGTGTAGAGAAGGGTGGGGGCAATCAGGAGTGCTGGGGATCAGAAACGGGCCATTAAGAAATTATATAGAATAGTGAGGGTAAACTTAATAGAGGAGATACGTGTAGTTTGAAAGAAGGTGTCATCCATGTGCATATCTAACAGAAGAATGTTCCAGATAGAGGAAACGGCCAGTGTGAAAACCCTAAAGCAGGAAGGTGCTTATCAAATGCAGGAGTAATCAAGAGCTCAATATGACTAGAGCAGAGTAGAGAGAACAGTGGTAGGAGATGAAGTCAGAGAGAATGGAAGATAAGACCCCTTAAGACCCTGTATATCCCTGGAAAGATCCAGCCTTGGGAGCAACTAGAGGGTTTGGAGAGAAGGGATGATGCCTCTGGGCTGATGTCTTTAGCAGGATCCCACTGCCTGTTGTATTGCGGTAGTGCCCCCGGAACACGAGGGTAGATGCAGGAACACAGCCAGAGAGCCGTCAGAGCAGCGGAGGGGAGAGGCGAAGGGGGCCCGACGAGGGATAGCAGTGGGAGTGGTGATAAATGTTTGGGTTGTGGATATATTTTGAAGGTAGAGTCAGTGGGATCACCTTATAGAAAATAATTTTCACCACGCCTCCTCAGTTTCTACACTGCAGAAAGCTCCCAGGAGCCATCAGAACTGCAGAGATTTGGAAGCTTTCAAAAGAAAGGTGGGAATTATGTATAAAGATTGATATGAGCTCTCCGTCCTCAGCTTCTGTAATGTAAAAGAAAACCAAAAAAGAGGGTTTGATTATTTTGTGAAGCCGAGAGGAGACTATTATCAAATATTGATTTGGTGTCCCACAATTTACGCGACTCCCAGAGAGACAAAGCAGAGCATAGATGCAAACCCATGAGCAGAGGGAGAGTCCTACAGAGCTGAGGGTTGCTCTGTAGCACTAAGAAAATCGCTGGCTTAGTTCAGAGTGTGCAAGAAGGCCACGTGGGTGTGAATTCTGTTCCGTTACTAACTGGCCTTAGTTTCTTCATGTGTAAGGTGGGGATGATAAACAGGTTAGTAAGGAACTTACAAGGTTGCTTCACATTTAAATGAATTATTTTAAGAAAGGGCTTAGAGTAGTACCTAGCAATTAGTGTTATTGTGTTAGGTGTTATTTTATGTGTGTGTGTGTGGAGGGGAGGTGAGTTGCAGAGGCGGGATCTCTGGTCTATGTAGATCTTTCATTGCTATTTTGCACTTCCATTACTCAGTACTAGTTTATTAAGATTTGGGTGACTGGACTCTGAAAGATTGATTCATATTCAATAAACCCAAATGAATTTCATTCATAAGCTAAAATAACAACTTCGTTATTTTCTCTGAAGTAAATGCTGCCAAAGGGACCAAAAGTACATGTCAGCAAGTATAAAATTCTTTTCCAGAACGTTCCCCTAACAATGGAGGAAAAGTATTGGTAAGTAAAAAGATACTCGGAGGACTTCAAGAAATGTTTTTACGAAGGTGTGTTAACCTGCTGGGCCACCATTTCCTGGAGGGCAGCTTAACAAGGAAACAGGAATCCTCCTGTCAGCCAGCCACTCAATGAAGACAATTTCTAGACAGCAATAGGGGAATACAAAATTACCATTTTTTTCCTCAGGATTCCCAACTTTAGCATTTCTAGACCACGGCAGTCTGTGCCTCTTCTCTAATTACAAAATCCTCTCCATCACTTTAATATGGCTCCAAGGCTTGTTGTCATTTCCAGGATTTCAACTTACTTTATACTAATTTTACTCGTTATATTTGAATTGACAGTTTCCTGATTGCCTGGTAATATGGAGAGGTACACACTCACCTCATTAATCATGTACTCATAAAACATATTTTCAAGTGTTATTTCTTGAGAGATTATGTGTGGTCAGCTAATCAATTTCATGCATAAGTGAGTTCTAGTTAGCTCCATTTTAAGAAATTATTTTTCCCAATTGTGAGTCTCTGACTTTGTACCTTAAGAGTGCTTTATTCTGAGATGCATTCTTTACTTTCACCAATTATGAAAGAAAGGGGTGGAAACAACAACAAAAAAGTGCCGTCCAGAGAAAAAACATGTTTCTGCCTGATACCACTTAATGAGATGGCATTCAGAAACTACTGCAAGTTTGCAGCTGTCTCTATTAAATCCATCGGATTCACCATGGGAGCCATATTCCAAAGGGCTGGGATCTCAAGATGACACCTAAAAAGTCAAAAAGTGCTCAAAAGAGCAGAGTTAGCCTCTTTTAATCCTTAATCATTCTTCCTGTAAATCCATTTTTCTCCTCATTTGTTTTAAGCCCACCCAGATATTTTTGGTTTTCTTGGAGTACTCCCAAGCATTTATTTTAATGAATACAATTAAAATTTTATTATGTGATCCACAGGGTTCATCTAAATTTGGCACTGCTTTGGAAGTTTAAATCATTTTCCTGGGCCAAAAGGAACTCCTTTGAGAAGATAAAATATGGATTTTAGTAATAATGATGTTGCCTTGGCTTGTGAAAGTACTGAATTAGTGTTGTGGGAAAACACATCATTAACTTTTAATAATATCTTCTGGAACAGAAAATCTGGCAGACCATACTTATGCTTTTTTAAGATAAATTTAAAATGAAGATATGTGCATATTTACACAATAATAAAATTATAAAGAGTCATTATTACTATAAAAGAAAGGTGACTATCAGAAAGTAAAATTGATTCTATTTACTACATTATTAGATTTTATTAGGTTATTATATTAAAACAATCTGAAATAATGCTCATTGGATCTGATGTTTGACTCCATAAGTTACTCATATACACGATGTTTGTTTTAAAGGCACTGCACTCATATCTTACCAATTGTTGGGAATATAAAACAATATTGCTAAACCACTCTCCATTCCTACATAGCACAAAGAGCACAATTTATTACTGGGGAAGCACTGTCAGATTTCTACGCATGTAAGTTAGCATGAAAGTGAGAATAAACTCTGGACAGAATTTCACACAAATTTAAAAGGTAAAGCAGAAGAACCACAAAAACTTCTCTTATCTCCTTGAGAGATAAGTAGATGCACCTTGCATCGTCTCCTGCAATAAAATGAATTAATTTTGGAAGTATGTGCTTACAGTCCCGAAGACCTGAAAGGCCTATGACCTTGCATGGTGAAATAACAAGTCCAAGCCTCTTTTGGGGCCTTTCATTTTCACAAGTACGCACCCTAAGGAGAAGGAAATAGGGAAGCGGCTGTCTACTTCTTTATTAAACAAATATAATTTTATCATTTTACCCTTACACTATTAAAATGAGCAATTTAAATAATATTTATTAAGAAACTGAGTACCAAAGGTACTCTATATATATGTATGTAGGTATGTATATGTAAGAATATGCCTTTCCATCTATCTTTCTTTCTTTTCCTTTCTGTTTTTACTAATGAATAACTTTAATTACTGGATCATGAGTGATAAATAAAATAAATAAAATAAACAAAATTTTAATGTAAGTAGTCAACGTAGGATTGAAATTGCTTTCCATATATTGGAAGTCATTTGTATGGTTATACCAGTTATACCATCTGTTGATTAAATTAGGCTCAAAAAAGAATATATGTGAAACCATTTAATTTGTGCAAGAATGATTTAAAATGAAGATTCAGAACAAGGTGCTTGACAGTTCTCTTCTAAAAAATACGAGCATAAATTTAAAGTCGTAAAAATAGTAGAAAGGAGCATAATAATCATTGTATCTATATGGTATGATATTATTGAATACCTGGAAAATCTAGGATAATTTAATAAGGTAATGAATATCACAATTAATATTCAAAATAAGTTACTTTCTTCTTAACTAAAAATAATCAGTAAAAAATTTTAATGGAAATTGTTTAAAAAATGCCATTTAAAAAAGCAAAACAATTCGCTCAGCAAATGCATACGAAAAGAGGGGCGCCTGGGTGGCTCAGTCAGTTAAGCATCTTTCTCAGCCTCAGGTCATGATCCCAGGATCCTGGGATTGAGCCCTGCATCGGGTTCTCTGCTCAGTGGAAAGATAAGCCTGCTTCTCCCTCTCCCTCTGCCTACTGCTCCCCCTGCTTGGGCTCTCTCTCTCTCTGTCAAATAAATAAATAAAATCTTTATTTAAAAATGCATACAAAACATATACAAGCCTTACGAAGAAAATTATGAAAATCTATTAAGGGGCATAAATATTTCTACAATGGAGAAATATAACTTATTCTTGGCAAGGAAGATTCAATGCTGTAAAGATACGACTTCTTGAATTAATTTGTTAAGTGAAAATACCAAAGGAATTTTTTCTGACTGAACAAAGTGTTTCTGTAGTTCACCCAAAAATATACATTTGTGAGAAGTCAGGAAATTTTGAAAAAGTGAGAAATGTTTAGTTCTTTCTCTCTTTATTTATAATCTTAGCAATGAAAATAGTATGGTCCTGCAAGAGATATAAATTAGATAAGCAACAGAACAGAATTTAAATATAAAAAGCAATGAACTTAAATGTAAGCACTAAAACCAAAATTGTAAGAAAAGTATGTTTTAGAAGTAGAATTTAGATGAGAAATTTCTTCTTTTTTAAAATTATTTTAGAGACAGCACACATGCGAGTAGGGGCAGGAGCAGAGGGACAGGTACAAGCAGACTCTGTGTTGAGCGTGGAAGCCCCACACGGGGCTCAGTCCCATGACCCCCCCAAGACCCAGAGATCATGACCTGAGCCAAAATCAAGAGTCAGCTGTTAACCAACTGAGCCACCCAGGCGCCCCTGGAGAATCTTTACTTTATACGCTGCTTGTGGGACTATTTATATTCTTTCACAGTTTCTGAAGCAATATGACAGTAAACATCAAAAGCATTAAAACATGAGAATTTTTGACCCAACAATTTCAACATAGAGAAATTTGTTTTGCAAAAAACCCTGTGAAGTTGTCCCTATCATGAACGAGGTCCATGAAGAACGTGGACGTTGGAGCAGTTGCTAATTAGAGGGCCACAGATGTCCTTGCTTTGACTCAAAAAGTGCTTTTTCTTTATTTTAAATTGAGGCCAACAGTTAAAATTCGAGTGCTTCACCTAAAATAGTGGCTTCCTGGTTTCTCTCCAAACTCAGGAGGTCTGGCATGTTGGAGCCGGAGACAGCCTTAACTATGGCCAGCTAGAACTAGGTGGCAGCTGCACGTCTGAGACCGGCGTGTGCTGCAAGGCCCATCCCAGACCGAATCACTTCTCTACTTGGCCCATTTCGTTCACGTATATCAGTTTAGCCTTTGCATTTGCAGTTCCTGAGCTGCAGGAACTCCTGCAACAGCTCCTGTTGTTGCCAAGCAACAGAAGACAGACGATTCAATTCTGGCTCTTCTACCTTCGAGTCTGAGAGACACTGTACTTCTGTCTCGAAAAAGCCCAGTGTTTCATTTCGGAGTCTTCCTTGATCCCAGGTCCTGGGTCATGACGTCTCCAGTGGTTTTATAATCTTATATTTCCTAATGCAAACACTTACTTTTTGGTTTGGGGCCTGGAACTCGGAAGAAGAGAAATGTGGAGGCCTAACTCTTTAGTGGAAATTTCAGTTTATCAAATGAACTGCCTCTCTATGTAGTGGCAGTTCCCGGCTCTCCTCATCAGATACTTTTGTAATTACTCTCTCCCGATTCATTATAGATTTGCTTCGTGTAGAGACTCGATCCATTAACTCTCAGTTTCATCAGCAGCTCCAGCAAAATTTTCAGTCTGCCACACCTTCTTCTTAAGCTATGACTCTCTCTGCTGGGGATTTTCTTTTTTTTTTTTTTTTTCCAAAGAGTAACATAGCCCGATTTCTATTGGAAATCTGTCAAATTGCATTAAACAGTTCTTGATTGAATTAGCAGTTTCCAAGCCTCTTTCTCGCAGCTGTCAGAGAGCAGAACTGCACAATCTGTTCAACTGGTTTCAGGGCAGGTGTTTTTGTCTTGACAAACGTTCATTCTTTACACCAGTCTGTCTGGAGATTGAAATTTTTCTCAGGAGGATTATGAGAGGAAATCAAGGAGAAACAGGTTTTTTTTTTTCTTTTTTCACACCAGCAACTTTACTTCGTGCTTATCAGTTAGCCCAAACTCTGTAAGTTACCCACTTAGTAGCTCAGCAAAACTAAAACTATGGTTCTTGAACCACAGTGTGCAAGGGGGGGAATGGATCCTCAGCTCAGAAAATAAGATGCTTTTACAAGAAACATTTAAATAATAGAAAGACCTAATATGTAACCACCATCATTGTGAGTTGGTAGTTAAACCTTGTGCTTTGATGATGTTCGTAAATGTCTTTGGGAAAAACAATTTTATGGTAAAGTATTGGGCTTTACTGCTGGAGGGAAATTAGGGGGCAAAACACCTTATTTTACACATAAGGAAACGTAAGCCAAAGAAGGTTCAGGGACATACTAACCAACACGCTCCTCCTGAATAAGTGGAGCGGCGGTAAGAATACGAGCCCTGCGCGTTTGGGCCATCGTATAAGCTATGCGTCATCTAAAGCACAAAACTCCTGTCTTCTAGAAGCTTAAAATCAAGAAGAGAACATGGGACATGCACACACACTCACACACCCTAAAACAAGCACCACATGAAGACAGCAGCCTTCCTCCAGATTAATAAACCCTACTGGAAACGTGTCAACCAACACATTCTGATGTGTTCATCAGAATCACATGTAGGTGAAGAAGACCAGGCCATTCAAAAGTGAAAAGTCAACAACTAGCAATAAAAATGATTATTAATTTGAGGAAATACAAGCAGAACAATGCATTTTGCCTTTGAGAACTAGCAGTTTCTGTTTGATGGGACTTGGGTGAGTTTGAATATGAAGCATTTCTTACAGGTCAGTCTCTGGGGGCTGAGAGGGCCTTGGGAAAAGCCAAAATTAAGTGGAAGATGCGGGACAGGTCCAAAGAAAGGACCTCAACTACAGAGGTTAGATCCAGAAAAGGTAGCTGGGTGATAGAACTCTCCTCAGGTGATGTGTTTTCCATGACCGACATACAGATGTCCCATCTTGTGAACAGAGATTGTGGATAGAGACGTCCCAGGTGCAACTTCTCCTCATAATGCAGGAGAAGAGGGAAGAACATGAGAAAATCCCCAATATGTATGTAGCAGGCTCCTGCCATTCACGTGGCAGCTGAGGGAAATGGTCCAGCTCTTTGGGAACAAGGTTGGCAGGGGCTGAAGCTGTGCAGTCTTGGAGGGGGATTAGGGTCCAGTGAGAGGAATGAGATCAACCAATTGTGGAAACATCCTTTGACTATATGGATAAAGGTGGAAGGTGGAGCAATTCTAAGAAATTAAGTGATGGACTGACAATCCAATAATGGCTCAGTGCATAACGAACAGGTTTTACAACCTTCATATGTGCGAACAAGGTCCAGTTTATGTGATAATGACAAGTATTAAATAAAAAAGCAAATATAAAATGCTTCGTGTAGTTCCTGGTCCACAATAGATCTTCAGTAAAGGTTAGTTCCCTCAAACAAGGGAGCATATTGGTTTCCATTAGTCCTAAATATCAGCACGTGCACATTCATCTTCAATAGCTGGTTCTGTGTGCATTATCCCCATGTTGTGATAATTTTTGCTACAATGAAGTGAAAGGTTTTAGCTCATTGAAGTTCAGACATGAGACAATTTTATATATTTTAACAACTATGCATAAATCCCTCTTTCTGACTATTTATTCTCTCACTTGAGAACAGTTAGATGTGCTTGTCGTAAGGAAGCAGGTTAGGGGAAGGGAAAGGAGGCGGGGGTTAGGAAAGGTTCCATGGAAGGGTATTGCTTTTCCTTAAAAGCCATTCTAAAAAAGATTTGAGGGGTTACCAGTGCACATATATTCTTGTGTTCAAAAGAAAAAAAGATGGCATGGTGAAGGTTCTGCCACCTTCTCCTGGGATGGCCAGACGCAAGGAATATTGAAAATATTTAACAAATCTTATGGTTCTACAGTGAACATATAAATCAATAAAAACTAAAAAATGTTTATGTTCCAATTCATTTTCTAAATGCGCTAAATTCTATATGAGAAACCATTTAAATTACAAATATAGATTATGTGATTTTAATATATATATGCTTGCCAATTGGAAATGTTTCATTGTTCTAACACACCGTAGTTTTCCAAGACCATGTAGAACTGCGTGATCAGGCCCTCAGTTAGTTACTTAACCTCTTTTCTTGCCAACTGCCTCCACCAGTCCGCGCTCCAGCCGCATCTAACTGCTTTCATCTCCTTCAATGTGCCCTACCTCATTCCTCCCTGTTTTTCCCACATCTCCCTTGCCCGGGATAGACTTAGCCGATGCTTCCTCCCTGGCCAATGTCTCATCATCTTTCAAAAGCTATTTCGTGCCATTTTCTCAGTGAATATTGGCTCTCCAGCATTGGGATCTTGGTTCATTCCTATCCCTTTGCTAGTGATAACTGAGTTGTATGATTTAAGGCATCATAAAACTCCTAGAACAGTATTATAAAGCTGGGGTCCATCATTTGAGCATGTGGACACCTTTGGCATGGATGAGAGTGTCCCAGCTTGTGCCATTGCATGAGTGGTCATGTCAAACATACAGAAGACACTTGATCCTGGTGTAATTTGAGGCTCATAGACCTTCTGTAAAGTATTTGGATGGGGACTTGAACTGATCTCCAGCGAAATGCTGTGAGCAGCTTTCTTCCCTCTGCTATCTCTGCTGCGTGCTCTCCCTCAAGCTAAAAGAATGAATGAACAGAGTAACTCAAGGACACATGCAAAAAAGCATGTGAAATAAGAGGAGAGTACCACTGCTGTGGAGACCCAAAGAGCTTCCTCTTTCCAGGAAAGAGCAAAAGGAAAACAGGTTTTTTTCAGAATGAAACTTGTTTTATGAACAAGATTCAAGCATTTGTGAAGCTAGAATAAAGGCTTGTAAAGAAGGAACAAATCGAGACCTTAAGGAAAGTTTTAGGAGATCTGTGACATGATGCTAACTGGTCTGATAATAATTTAACAATTAAACTACCAAGATTTCTCTAGGGTGACTTTTGTAACATTTCTCAGGACTTCTTTCTACTGAACAACAAAATACTTTCAATAGTTCTACAACTGCAACCACTTCTGTATTTATTTGGAATTGCACATTAACTATCCCAGATTTGTTTTTATGATAAAATGGAGGGCAAGCCAGATGGGATTCTGAATGCAAAAATACATATTTCTTCTATTTTGAATTACCTGTGGTTGATGATAATTACCAAACAAGTTAAGTTTCCTTAGTTCCACTTACCACAGTTCTTCCTCCATGCCCTGCTCCTCTTCTCATCCTTCACATGGTGGAAGTGGGCCAAGGGAAAGGTCTAGAAGCACAACGATAGAGTGGCTATCAGGGAAAAGCACTTAAGTTGTGATATCAAATCATAAATACAAGAGAAAAATGAGTGAATAAATTTTGTTTCATTTATTCTTCAAGATAATATTACTTCTTACTGTACAATTTCCAGTGCATTCTTCTGAATAATTTTACGTTTTTTTAGCACATGAAGTTTTACTGTTTCCCTGAGAAATTTTGCTTGTTATCTCAGAATAAATATGTTCTGTTCAGTTTTCTTTTGACTTTCCTAATTATCCCCCTGTAAGATTATATCTACTTACGTTTATTCTCTTTGGCCCTGTCATGAATGGGTGAAGGACCTTACTATCTTCCTTTTCCAAAAACCCATTCTGCTCATTATTTGTATTTCTGTAATACTTGGGCTAAAGGACCAGCTCATTTCCAGTCTTTTATGGGTTAATTTTTTGAAATTTATTTTCTGAAATCTTCTAGCAAAGTTTAGGGATATGTGATGTTGAGAGGGGAACAATTTTAAATACATTTTGGGGCACCTGGGTGGCTCAGTCGGTTAAGCAGCTGCCTTTGGCTTGGGTCATGATCCCAGGGTCCTGGAATCAAGCCCTGCATTGGGCTCCCTGTTCAGGGGGCAGTCTGTTTCTTCCTCTCCCTCTGCTCCTGCCCCCACTCATGCTCTCTCTCACTCTCTCTCTCTCTCTCAAGTAAAATAAAATAAAATAAAATAAAATAAAATAAAATAAAATAAAATCTTTAAAAAAATAAAATACATTTTGAAAAACAGTTTTTTAATGACCAGTTCTGAGGTGCATTACCGGCATGGGCAGGACTGGTTCCTTTCTCCCTCAGAGATCACCGTGAAGAGTTTATGTCTCCATGTATCATCAGTCTCACATGTAGGCAAAGTAAACACAACATTACCTAGGATGATGTCAGGGACCTGAGGGGACCCCATATTCTTCCAAATGTTTATCTCACCAGTACCCTAAAGGTTTAGTTTTTGTTTTTTAAGATTTTTAAAAAGATTCTATTTATCTGTCAGAGAGAGAGAGTATAAGCAGGGGGAACAGCAGGCAGAGGGAGAAGCAGGCTCCCCACTGAGCAAGGAACCCCATATAGGACTCAATCCCAGGACCCTGGGATCATGACCTGAGTGAAGGCAGACGCTTAACCGACTGAGACACCCAGGCATCCCCCCTAAACGTTTTTTAATTCTTCAGCTAACAGCTAAGCCTTTATTTTCAAAAGAAACATTACATTTTAAATTCTAACTAACCTAAGAGAAGTGGACAAACCAAAATGCAAAGGTACAAGATGTTAATCTCTCTTTCATGAGGTAAAGTTTTGAGGAGCAGAGGGAAGGCGTAGGACTGTCAAACAACTAGAATGGGCTCAATGGCAAGACTTACAAAGTGAGAAATGACATGAAAGGAATCTTGGAAAGTTAGAAGAAATTTTATATATATATATGTATATGTGTGTGTGTATATATACATATATAGTGAATAAAATGTATGTGTGATTTCTGGCTGGCAGAGTTTATTTAAGGTTTTTATTTTTAGTAACTTTCCACTTGTTTCAAAGCACTTTTCTCTTCTGCCCAGAAAAAAACCATGGTGGATACCTAAGCCCACATGTCCTCTGTTTTTCTTTTTCTTTATTATTTTCTCTTCCCTCCAACAAGAACTCTTCTTTTCATGTCAGAGACAAACATTTACCAGGCACTGTGCCAGATGGTAGAGTTTCTAGAAATAACACACCATCTCTGACCTCAAGGAACCCAAACAATATTCATTCATTCAACGTACACAGAATTTCCCATCAGGGTTGTCATCTCTTAGTCTTAAGTATAAATTCAGCTCAGGGCCACCAGACATTTGAGAAAAAGTTTCTACCATGATAGAGAGAGACTATAACCATCACAACCAAATCACCCAAAAGAAAGAGTAAATAACAGAAGAAAGAGTCGATATTATCACTAATGTTGTTGGTAGGCAAGCTATCACATTTATAAAAAGGAAGGAGGAGGATGATATAGAAAAATCAAAGAAAAACCAGGAAGAGAATACTTGGTTTAAAATCACTATGCACAATTGTTTAAAGTAAATGAAAGTTTGGCAAGTAAGTTGAGGAACACATGTAAAATAGCAGAGAGAAGATCAGAAACTTAGCACACCATCCGTGACCTCCTACATCTAAAAAGCTGCAATTCCAAAGAACAAGAATAATAGAAACAGCAGAGTGAAAGTGCAAGGTTATTTCCTACAACTGAAGGGCATATATTTGCAGAACAAAGGAAGACTATGTGCTCAGGTATTAAATCAGAAAAAGACCCATTCCAAGGCACAACTTTGTGAAATATTGAAACAAATTGAAGACTTCTTAAAAATTCCAGATAGAAAAATCAGGTCATACAAAGGACACAGAATAAGAATAGAACCAATTCTCCTGACAGCTACAGTGCATCTGGAAGATACTAGAGCAATGTCTTAAAATTATTAAAGAAAATGATTTTAAAAGCTAGACATCTGTATTTGGCTAAACTATCAATCAAGTATAAGGGGAGACGATAGTCTTCAGTGGTACAAGGTCTCAACTGGAACTTGAATGGAGAATGGGCTCCATCAAGTCAAAGGTGTAAATAAATATAGAGGAAGTCAGGGGACCTGAGAAATGGAGAACCTAGCAGAGGAAATAGGTAAAGAGAATTCCTCAGTATTTTCCAAAGAAAAGTCCCAGAAACACGGTGATACAGCAGCCTGAAGAGCCATCAGCCAGAATTTGGCAGTAAGATGGAGGCCTCCAGGAGGAATGGATTCAGAACACAAAAGAATAATCAAAGAAGAAGTGAAATGAGAAGGAAGAGGAGAGAAATATGTACATAGGATGCTTAGATTATCTGGCAAGTTTGACCAGGTGGAAGATTAGGAATTAAAAGTAAGTAATAAGCTACTGGAAGTTTTGGGAAGATTTCACCAGATAAGCAAAGAAAGCTAAGCAAATGAAAGAAAGAAGGAGGAGGAGGAGGAGGCAAAAGAAAGTGAAGAGAAGAAGCAGCCACAATGAACTACAGATACACAACAACAGCAGAAACACAAGAAATGGAATCCAATCACATTCAACTACTCACCTCCATAATGAACAGTGCTTGCTTGTCCTAATGAATATAAATTTAATAAAATGAGTGAACTCTTTAATGTAATTATTGGGGCAGGCAAATAAAAGTATGTGTGAAGAGTGATATACAAGAGTGAAATCCTCATTTTCGATAGCAAGAAGTCAAAAACGAGTATCTAAACTTGAGCCATTATGAAAGAACAGTTTAATTATGCTATTTTCAAATATGGCAGTGAATACTAGAACAGCTAAGAGTAGGAAGTGTTAGTTTCTGTAAGGAAATATTATGAAATATTTTGAAATAGACCAAAGGGGTGCCTGGGTGGTGCAGTGGGTTGTGTCCAACTCTCGGTTTTGGCTCAGGTCGTGATCTCAGGGTCGTGAGATCGAGTCCCATGTTGGGCTCCAAGCTCAGTGCAGAGTCTGCTTGTCCCTCTCCCTTCACTCCTCCCTGCCCCATACTCTCTCCCTTGCTCTCTCTAAGATAGATAAATAAACATTTAACAAAAAATAGAACAAAAATCACCAGGGAACTACAATAGAAAATTCTGCACTGTTGAAAGCATACCATTCATGGTTATAAGATCCTACGGGTTTCTGCCTTTCATCATCTTTTACTTGTCATACAACTCTGTAGAGATGGAAGTAATTTGTAGGAAACATAGCAATGCAAATAATTTCTGGTGGTCTTGTGTATTTGTCTGTTTTGGAAGAGTCTTCTTTATACTGGTCTCCTCATTAGTTAATGAGTTAAATGAAATCTTTGATATATGTTCATTTTATAGCTGGATGAGAGTTGTGATTTCATTACTTTTGAAAATTATTCTTTACCGTCTGTGGGGGTGGCCATTAGTGATGGGAGGACTGAGGCACAGGGGTTCTGATTTTCAAGGCAGGCCTTTCTTCTGTTTAGCTTTCTAACTAAGCACACATTATTTTGATCAAAATAATTAAATTTTGAAAATAATTTTTCAATATCCATCAAGGAAATTAAAGTATTAAAAAATGATGAGAACTGTGCAAAATGCTTAGCACTCTTGAATGGAGATATTTTATGTAATGGGCAGAAGTAATTAAGTTGAGAGTGAGGCAGGTGAGTGAGCTTAAGGAAATCAGTAGCATATGGCTGTTCAGAGCTTCTTAGGAAAAGTACAAACTTCAGGACACAGTGTTTAACCAACTGCATCTGAAATTCTGCCAAAATCAAAACTTCCAAAAACGTTCACGTATTTGCCATTTGGTTTGCTCAAAACTAAAGAGTATCTTCTGAATCAGATTTTCCTTGCCTCATGGTCCTGTAAGAAAACTACCCTTCTTTTTTCCAAATCCATTTTGATGCTTTCTTTTCACTTTGCCCAACTGTTTTTCTCACATATTTTTAGTTGCATGACTTGTGACCTAGTGTCTCCCCATGTGGACCTCAGACACTGTCTTTTTACTCTTCTGGACTCTCCATGCAATGTGTCCCCAGAACACCACCTAGCAATTGTCTAGTAAAGGAAACTATGGGCGTGAACCACATCAAATGACAATCTCATACCACACTGTAGGATAAAAATACCATCAGGACCGGTACAAAGAATGAAAGGTATTCAGGGCAAGAACTGTGTCTCCTCAATGATGTTGTATACAGCACAGAATACGCAAAGAGTAATGGATCAGTAATCGTTAATTCCACTTACTGTCAAAGTATCCAGCACGCTCTCAGCCAAAGGAAAGAAACAAAATAGCATGAACTTCAGTTTCAAATAAAGAATATATTTTATAAATATCTGACTTTGGATTACAGTATTTGGCAATTCACACCAATGAAAAGAGGTCTTGAAGCAATTTTATCAATGTAAAGTAGTTGGAGCCTCAGAGAGCTATTTTATTTAAAGGAGTTCACTTACCTGACAAGTTTGCCAAAGTCCTACTTAAACATGTGCATTTCACATTCATTTCCAGTGACATCGAGAGATCCACATCTTTTTTTCTCTTTCTTTTCCTTTCAGTGCTCAGTGGCATCATTTTTGAGGTCAGTACTTTCCATTCCAGATAAAACAGAGAAAAGAATTGTTAAGTGAGAACAGTCTCTGCATGCAAGCTTTGTTTATAAACAGAAACTAAGGAACCTCAATGAGAATATTATACGTGGTAAATGGCTGACCTCAAAGTCTTCCCAAGATTCTGATTTAGATTATATTTAACTTCTCTGCCAACTGCACATCCAGCAATACAAAGCAATGCATCTGTAAGTGAAGATGCTGGAGAAACAGCTATTGACGAGTGAAACACTGAAATGGGGGCGAGGGTGCTGCTTCTTCTCAGCCAGTGAGTGAATTCCAACGGGAAAAGAGCAAGATTCCTGCAGTTCAAATTCTGCTTCATGGACGGAAGATTGACTAGCTAGAGTAAAAATCCTTTTAATGTTTTCCTCCGAAGAAAATGACTTTTGCATTTTCTGATTATTCTGTGAGTGCTTACGTAGGCACAGAATTTAATGACCTATCTCCTCGGTTCCCAAGAACCTTGACCCATTTAGTTGGAAGAATACCTAACTCAGAGGGTTGGTGTGAGAATTAAATGAGTTTCACCACATGAAAGAGATTTACACCAACTCTTCCATTAGTTTTAGCCATCATCATCATCATTGTGATGTTGGACTAAATTTACTTAATAGGGTAAATGGTATATTTAATACTTTACAATTGTTGAGTATATGGAAAGTTGTGTATGAACATAGTTATTATTTTAGTAGGGCCATGTTTTACATGATGAAGAAAGCTAATTAAGACTCCTTTTTTCAATGACTAATTCCATGTTAAAATTAAAATTTTATGATTTGCGAAAATATCACAGTAAACGAAGATTGAAATAAATGGGACATGCAAGTTGTTGAAAAATAATGCTACAGTTTCAGTAGATAATCTGGGTGAGATAAATCATGTTTACAAGAGGAACATTAATAATAATAATAATAATAAAATGTTATATCTGACAATTAAGTATATAAATGCAAAAAACCCAATGGGGTAATACCTAAAATTACTAAAACATATTTTAACAATATATTTGAGGTTGATCAGGGTATAGTCAAATTGGTATACATGAATTGCTACGAGGAATATTGATTGTCATGAATTTTTAGAAAATAATTTGATAATTCCATGAATACTTTTATAATTGCTAAGTACTTGCACCCTGGAAAATATATGCTAAAGAAAATCATCCCAGAGAAAATGGTAAAAACCTGCATGAATGTGTGTGTGTGTTGCATTGTTTTTAAGATTAGCGAAAAATGACAGCAGAAATATCGAACAGGAAAACTATTAGTTCTTCCAGTATCTACTTGATTCAAGGTTATGTTGTGTTAAAAATAATAAAGAAGATTACATAATATCTTAGAAGTATGCTTATTTTACATTATTACAAAGACTGTGAGTTACAAAATCATATCATGTTATGATTGAAACTAAGAAAAATATATTTATGATTAGACTAAGAATAAAATCAATCTCCCAGATGAAGCCATTTCACTAGAAAAAATGTATTTTTCATACATCTCTACTGCTACCATTATATTAATATTACTTTATAATTTTTACAACAACAGAAGAATAAAGAATTTATAAAGTAGGTAAACACTTAATGAGCTAAGTTACTTTTAAATAAGACATTTAATAAATTTGGGTTTTGATTAAATGTTCCCAAAGTGAGGCATAACTCTAATCAGCAAATATATTATTTAAAACCATTGTTAAATGCAATTTTAAAGTCTTAATGCAGCACTTGCAAAAACAGTTTTAGGAAATACGAGCATGTCCAGATATGGAATGAAGATAGTTGCAATTTGGACACCTTGAGGTAAATGTGAATTTCCTGACTGATCCAACGTTCTATTTTCTGATGCCTTTTTCTATTCAAGAACCTATTGTAGTCAAAATACCTGGAGGCAAATATTCCCAAACTGTTGAGTGTTAGTGAATTTACTCAAAAACTGCGTAAAAGAAAAGTGTAGATAATATCACGGATCATTTCCTAGACCTTGCCCTTACTGGGGAATGGCAATCTGTGTAAAGAAGATTCGGGTCATAGAACAGATTTGGGTCATATAACATATAAACAGATTCAGCCTAAGAACTTTGTTATTAAGGCTGACCTAAAAGACGGTGCTGCCTTTGATTGCCTTGAAATAACAGCCTCATATAGTCCACTGCTTCCCTGGGTGTTCAATAGGCATCTCAAACCTACTGTGTTCAAGGCTTTACTCTGCATCATTTTCATACCTGAGAACTTCTCCTGGGCTTTTCCCAATTTGGTAAATGGCAACTACTTTTCCACTGTCAGACCCCAAACTCTTGACTACTCCCTTTCTTTCATACTTCACATCACCACACCCTGTTGATTTTTCTTTCAAAATATATCCAGACTAACCAGTTTCCATTACTCCACCAGTGTTAGTCACCATCATAATTAATTCACTCCTTGCTTCTGATCCCCCAATATATTTTCAGTCCAATAGCAGGGGAAATACTTTCTATTTTTTGAGGAGAGACTTCATATATTAGTAAGTTTTAAAGACTATATACACAGAAAGAGAATAGTTTGACAAATCTCCAAATGCCCATATCACAATGACAGCAGTCAGTAATGACCACATGCATTTCATGTCTATCCCTACCCTCTTCCTCACTCCTGAACCCCTGGGTTATTTTACAGCAAAATCCTCACTTCATATCATTTCATCTATAAAGATTTTAGTATATTTCTCTCATGGTTAAGGAGTGTTTTTTAAAACATAACCACAATACCATAATCATCCTTAAAGAGATAACAATAATTTCTTTAGAACACTAAATATCCAAACAATATTCAAATTTTCTCTATTGGTGTATGTATATGTGTATCTTATATGTATATTATATATACATGTATATGTATATGACTTACGTATATGCATATATGACATTCGTGTCTGTATGTATCTTATGTATGTGTGTATCTTATACATACACATATTTTATATGTATGTCTTTATGTATATGCATATATGACATATATATTATATATAATATGTATAAAGTATTTACATATACACACAAATATATGTACAAATATATTTGAATAAGGGTTCAAATCGAGATCCATACAATGTCTATGTATTGTCTTGAGTTAATGTGCCTTTTCAGTTTCTTTTAATTTACAGATTCTCTTCTCTCCTTTTTATATTTTCTTGTAATTTTTGTTGAAAAAGCTAGACATACTGTCCCATAGAGTTTCCCAATTTAGGAGTTTTTCATTTGCATTTCTGTAGTGGGATTTAACATGCTCTTCTGCCCAGAATTTCCCTTATATTGGTATTGGGCTGTAGAGGTGTGAAATAATACAGATTTTATATTTTGGCAAGAATACTTCATAGGTGGTGGTATACGTCCAATAAGAGGTATAAAGTGTTCACTTATTTCTCTTGCTGTGACATTAGAAGACTGTAGTAATCATAGCCTAGATCCATATTTTTGTTAGGGGTCTACAAAATGGTAATATTTGAAATATATTACTCCTTGTTTATTTTTCACCTGGAACACTTATATAAAGAGACTTTCTTTCCTCCACTATTTGGTATCAAGAGGTACAAAAGTACAAAAAAGTTAAACAGTGTTCTTTCATTTATTTACAGATGTTTGGTAACAACTACTATGTAACTAATATGTTTCCTAATAATCTCTGGTTTCCTAACAACTTCTAAGTAGCCAATGAGTTTTTTTTTTAATCAGTATGAACTCAATTTGCTCCTCATTATGAATATAACATATTTGTTGTGTTTCAGTTTATTGAAGTTATTATTCTTACATATTCTCAAACTGTCACATGTTGTCAGTAGGAAACTTTCAAAGTTGGTTCCTGAGCCATTTTGACATAAGCATTACATATTTTAACTTCTTCAATTTCTGGAAAATTTCAAGGAATGTTTCCATGCTTAACTTGTACAGCCCTGTTCCAGACCCAGAACCAACCGTTTTTTCAATAGCCCTGCTCCCTTTTAGTGGAAATGAACTACAGAGATCACAATTTAGATACCAGTAGTGGTCTTTGCTACCAAATCAGTTATTGTTTCTAGTACTTTTCAGTGGACACAACTAACTTAGAATGTGATGTTATTGTCTGAAAAGGTGCTATTCTACTTAGTATTCCTCCTTCCCTCTTTCTCTCTTTCCAAAATCTTTTGTATGGAACTCTATTGTGTCTTCTTAGCCTCAAATTCTGGAGATCCCTCTTCACTTATCTCAGCTATTCAAAAATATCTTGGAAGTTAATAGCCCTGTCCTCTCTCCCACCTTTATGTGGTCTATTTAATAGCTTCGTGGATCTCTCTCCCTCAGTTTTAGTCCAAATGTCATCTTCACAGTGAAGTCTTTCTTATTTAAAACTGTAATTCGCCAACCTCTGAAATATATTTTAACCATTTTTTCCCCATTCCTTATGTTCTTCCAATTAGACTTCTTTTCTATTTTTCCCCCACTCCTACTTTTTTTAGTGCATTCAACACTCTCTGGCTCATAGTAAATGGTCAGTAATTTTCATGGGATTAAGCTGAGTTATATTATTTTAATAATGCTGAGTCAGTCCCTAATCTTGAGGACCTCTCCAGCTTAGAAAGAAAATGATATGTAAACAAATAATTACATTAAATGTGATGAATACTATAATCAGAGTAGATGCTAAGTGCCACAATAGAAAGCAAATATTCAGAAAGCACTCAATTTCACTTTAACCTTTCCAAGTGTATTCCTTACCATGTTACTTTATACATCCTTTAATCTGATGAAATGCAACTATTTTATTGTTCAGGCATTAACAGTAATTTATAGTTCTGTACGTTTTGCTGGTCATCTCCCTGCCTGGTAGTCGTCCTTCTCAGTTATACAAATCTAAATCAGTTCTAAGATCCAGAACAAAACGACACCTCCTGAATACAGTCTTTTCTTATTTTTCAGCTGCAAGCAACCTTCTCATCTTCTCGACTCGATAACACCTTCCTGGAACCTCTTATTGCATTACTCATGGGGTTTTTTTTGGGGGGGGGGCAGATAATTTTTTATTTTGATTTTGCCTTACCCCACCCCTTCATGTCCTAAAAATAATTTGTAGCTCCTGCCAAGATTCATTAGGTTTTTTGCAATGCTGTACAATGGAAGTTAATCTGTAATTCACCAAAAATGACTTAAGATGTTAATTCTCCAAGTGAACATTTTTAGATCACTCTCTCCTTTAAAATTCTAATGAACCACATATGCACACCTGTTTTGCCACGGACACACTTTGCCACATACACTTATTTACATGCCTGACCCACTTTGTATTTGGACCTGAATGCAGGGACTTTCTGGGTTTTCCTATTCCCATTTCCAAGCAAGGTTCTGGCATAGACCAAATGCTTTAAAAGTGTTCATGGGTAGAAATAAAAGGGGGGAAAAGTGGGCAAGGAAAGATAGAAGATGATTTTATGAGAGGATTTATGAAAGCAAAATATTTTTGATTATTAACAATTCTCTCTAATTACAGATATTCCAGAGACTAACCTTAAGGGACACTTAAGGGCCTTTGCCTTGCCTTAAATCACAACCTAGGGTGACACCGCAGTGACACATATGCAGGAGGGAGACACACTGACCCGTGTAGCTCTCATACCAGTGATCCTCAAAGAGCATCATCATAGACAGACACACTCTTTCAGCAGCCCTCCCATGCACGTGCACACACACACACACACACACACACACACACACACACACACTGCATTCTTCTTTTGGCTCCACTTATATACACAGTCTAGAAAATTGGACAGCAATGAATTTCTATCATTTTTAAAAAATTAATTTGCTTTCAGAAAACAAAGTTTTTGATTTGTCATTGCTGTTCCTACATAAGACTGTTTTTCATATTATTCTTCTGTCTCTGGGACTTGGAAATGTACTAGCAATGTGAAGCAAGTACGAATGTGACTGTTGGCTGGTAGGCTTTTAGCACATAGCTAAACACTCTTACAACAAAGGAATTCAATAAAAAATAATGAGTTAGTATTATTATCCTCAATAGTATTAGGTCAGGCCCCTTAACTTACCCCTCCTTTTCTTTCTTTCTCCTCCCTTCCACATACTTTAAAACCCTAAGCTCTCTTTTTCATTTGCAAAATGTAACTTTTAATTTTTTTGGATCTTTTATTCCAAGAAATGTGAGGTGAAAGAGGTGGGGAAAAAAAGAGGAGAAAAGTCTGATTTTCCCCCTCCACCCCTGCAACACCTAACTCAGTACATTGTGGTTCATTGGTCAAACTGAAATTTAATGTAATATTCTTTTATGGGTCTTATAAATTCAGAATATGTTGGGGAAATGATGCTCCATGTTATCAGAGAAGAACAACAGGAGGGTTTGTTTAAAGAGTACTATAATCAATATATTTTCCATTCACCTGGGTGAAATAGAGCAATGCAAAAGGAAAAGGGGGAAAAAAAAGCATCCCTCCTTTCAAGGAGGAAATTATTCTAGTGAGATTAATCATATTATTGGGAAGTAATTCGATTAGTTTTTAGTTTCTAGCTAATGAGACCAAGGCATTCATGAAAATCTCTGGGAACTGGTTTGCTTTGCATTGTCCATCACCACAGGTGTGAGCCCTAATCCCAGCCAGCCTCAGATATGTCATGGGGTTCAGCAAAAAAGCCCAAATACAGTGGAAACCCATCAGCAATACCAAGAAAGCAGTGTATACATGCGTACTTCATCGTAGTTCTGTAAACTCATTGCACTGGAAGGAACACACGTTGAAGTAATGCTTATGAAATAATCACTGGTTCTGTTGTACAAATTCATGAGTGAGAAAGCTTTTAGTAATCAAAAGTTTCATTGATGACTCAATATTCAGTGTCTTCTCAAATATTTGAACCTGAACTTGAAGCCACTGGGTGAATATAAATTGGCTGTTCCTTTTCCATCATTTGGCTCTATCCAAACTGAAGCACGTTCTTCATTTAAATGTGTTCAAATCTAATATTGGAAAATCCTCCAGAGCCTTGTGTATGCCTTAATTTATGTTTTTAATATTTCTTTATTGCTCTTCTAAAGCAACGCACACATATAAACTAGAAAAACAAAACTAAACAAATACCACACGTTGCAACTAAGTGTAGATAAGACAAACAGTTTGGAATCTAATTGATTACTAAAGCATTATTATGAGAAAGAACAGACCTAAACCTAATAGCTTAGAAAAATGAAAGCATTAATTTTAAGTCTCATTATTTATCTAAGAATATCAGAAAAATTCAGTGTAATTCAAAAGCTTGTATATTTAATTTACTGTTGAAACCTGCAGGTTACAACTATGAAGTTTCAGGGAGAAAAGCCAACCGCAGTTCAGTCTTGTGTAGATGTAACTATTGATCTTTGTTATGACGTTATTAAAATAGAGAAAAACTGTGCCACTCTAAAAGATCTGCATTTAATCATGTTATGCAGAATATATCCAGCAAAGTAGGGTAAGTGTTCTTACGCACTTTTCAAGTCATGTGCGACATTTATTTAGTTCTCCTATATATGTAGGAATACAATTTTGTATAAGATATGGGTTTGGTTCCCAATAAACTTTGAAAAATAGAAGAGCCTAGAGGCAGTACTCTGGAAAAGAAGAATTTTGACATGTGACCCTTGCTCTGTTCTGCCACTTATTTACTGTGGGGCTTTGGGCAAGTTATTTAATGTCTCCAGGTCCCTGGATCCTCATCTATAAACAAGGATGACAATTGTCCCAGAGTGGTTTCGAAGATTAAATGAAATAATACACATGCATTCATTAGCAAAGTACCTTAGCACAAACAAAAAACTGGAGTAATACTAATAAATATGTTATAATAAGTACAATAATGTTACCAATAGGAACAATGCAATTATCATAAAAATTTTATCATTAGTTACAGAACATTCTCATGACAGAGAATTTGCTTGCTTTTATTTTTAATCATAAGACTACCACACAAAGAAGTCTGAAAAGTCCCTGTTGCACAAAATTCAGACAATATAGAAATAGATATATATGTAGCAAATTGTTGAAGTGCTCCCAGTCCTCTCATCTCTTCGGGTTTCTCTTCCCTACCACTGTCCTTTCAAGTAGCCACTTCACAATTTGGTCTTTGCCCTTCCTGACTGTTTTTCAGCCACTTATATTTCTTTATCTATGCATAACGTACACAGATATGTGGCTTTGTTTTTATGTAAATGACTCCTGTAAAAATGCTCTAGAGTATTACATAAGTTAGATATATCATTGTTTATTTAGCTATTTCCCTTTTATGAGCATTTGGAATATATTTAATTTTTAGCAACTATAAAGAATGCCGCAGTGAGAACTATTTTCTTTCTGTGTATGTGGCACACTTTCCAGGATGGATACCTAGAAATCGAAAAGTTTAAAGGGGGGCACCTGACTGACTCAGTGGGTGGAGCATGAGACTTGATCTCAGGGTTGTGAGTTTGAGCCCCACGTTGGTTGCAGAGATTACTTAAAAATAAAATCTTGAAAAAAGAAAAAAGACAAGTCAAAATTTTAACATATGTTGCCCCTTGAAGGTTTTAACAATGTGTAATTTACATACCCACCAGCCATGTGTGAGGGTACTTATTTCCCATACTCTTCCCATCACTGTATGTTTATTTATTCATTATTTGAATGACTAATTGCTGCATACCTACTAATGCCAGGTACTAGGCATATTGCATCTTCCCCCAAATCTTACATTTGCATTTGCAAAATGTAACTTTTAATTTTTTTGGATCTTTTATTCCAAGAAATGTGAGGTGAAAGGGTTGGGGAAAAAAAGAGGAGAAAAGTCTGATTTTCCCCCTCCACCCCCACAACACCTAACTCAGTACACTGTGGTTCATTGGTCAAACTGAAATTTAATGTAATATTCTTTTATGGGTCTTATAAATTCAGTGGATTACAGTGGAGTGAAACAGACAAAAAGCAATGCACGCATAAGTAAGTAAATAATATCACATATTAGAAAATAAGTACTATAGGGGAGGTAGAATGAGAAATGCTGGGTGGTGGAAAGACTACAATTTTAAATACAGAGGTCAGAATAGATCTTGTTGGAAATGTGGTATTTTTTAAAATATTTTTTTATTAATTTGAGAGAGAGAGAGCGAGAGCGCATGAGCGGGCCAGAGGGATAGAGGGAGAGGGAGAGGCAGACTCCCTGCGAGCAGGGAGCCCTACAAGGGGCTCAATCCCAGGACCCCAGGATTGTAACCTGAGCCAAAGGCAGACACTTAACCGACTGAGCCACACAGGTGCCCAGAAATATGGCATTTGAGCCAAGCTCTGAGGGATGTAATGAAATTAGAGAATCTATAATCTAGAGAAAGTGTTCCACTCTTCCCTGTTTTCCAAAATTATTGATAATAACCCTCTAATCCCCTACATACTGCCCCTTACATACTTCATACTTTATAAATGACCACCTTCTTCTTCTTGCTCAGTTTTTTTTGAATTTATAATTCAACAGTATCACTAAAATATGTCTTGAAATTTTAAGAATTTTAAATTATTTTTTTCCAGTGGTTTTATGGGGTCTCTGAATCTGCAGGTTTGTATTTTCATTCATTCTGGAAATCTTTTTTCCATTAAATCTTTGGTTATTTTTTCTCTGCAATTAACTCTATTTTTTTCTTAGAGACAATTGGTCATATTCTGCCTTTCCATTGTAGACCCTCCATGGCTTTCATCCTTTCTTCAATGGCCGTTTTGTTCCTTTCTTCCAAGGTTTGGTTTTTTGTCTTGAGACTCGAGTTTGCTAATTCATCGTACCCTAACATATCCCATGACTTTTTCTCTTTTGGATTCATTTTTTTATCTTGATGTCAATAATCTCTATGAAATTATTTCAGGGAGAGTCTGTGAATGCTGAACTGAGCATTTATATAACTTAAATCATCATTTTCTTTTTCTCATATTTGAATAATAATTTGCCTGCTATTAAATTTTATCTTCAAAATAATTTTCCTTCTTTTTTTGTTTTTTTCAGCGTTATTGAGATATAATTGACATACACTATTGTATTAACCTAGGGCATACAATTTAATAATTTGCTGTATGTATATGTTGCCACAATGAGCTTAGTTAACATTAATCACCTCACATAGTTACAAAATTATTTTTCTTGTCATAAGAACTTTTAAGCTCTACTTTCTTAGTGATTTTCAAATATACAATACAATGTTTTCCCTCAGTTTTTTAAAAAACATTTCCCCACTGACTTCTCCATAATGACAATATTTATTGAAAGTTTACAAAGCGTGACGTTGCTATACATAGTTCTTTAATTGATGATATCACTTAATATTTAAAACAAATACAATACAATAAAGTATGTTCTATTATTATCTACTTTATAAGTAAGGATAATGGGGCTTATAAAAGATAAGTGTTTTTTAACTGTTGTACGACAAGGAAGTGATACAATTGAAATTGAAACCAATGTACTTCAATTTTAGAAGTGACACTGGTGATAATTTGATTTTGGCCCCTTTGTGGGTAAGATGCCCCCCTTGCCTGCCAAGGGCTTTAAGATTTTCTTTGTATCCTTAAAGTTTTGAAATTTCAACATGTTTTGTAGTTGTCTTTATTTATCCTGCTTCACAATTAATGAAAATTTAATTCTAAAGATTTCTTCTTTTCTTTATCTCCTAGACATTTCCCAATATTAATATTTTTCTAATACATTTTCTTCAATTCTTTTATTCTTTTAGAACTGTTACATGGCTATAGACTTCCGGAATTACTCCTTTACCTTTCTTAACATTCTCTTGAATTTTCTATTTCTTTTCCTTAGACCTCCTGCTCTTCGAGATTCTTCAAATTAACTTACATTTCAATTACGGTCATACTGTTTGTTAGACTCGTTTTTAAATTAGGAAACAATTTTTAATAAACTTTGTCAGTGATCTGTTTGTTCACTTAGTCCTGCTCTTTTGGGTTTCTTGCTTTTCCTGAAGTTGGCTATTCTTTGTATATATTTATGTTAACAAATAGACCAGGTGAAGGATTTTACATAGTTTGAAAGGTTATTCTATATTTATGTAGATCTGTTTTTCAAATAGTCCTCTTTTTTAAATGGAAACTGACTAGGATTTCATAAAAAGGGTGGATTATGTGAAAAAGTAGATTTTACTTCTGTAAACATGGGATTGAAACAGACAGGCAAGATCAGACATTTCCTTCTCTGCCTCCTTGCTAACAGGAAGAAAGCTTTGATATGCTAATTTCACTTGGCACACAACCATGTTTCCATTAGTTTATTGTTGTTGTTTCTTATTTACCTTTATTTTCTTTTGTGGCAGAGTTGACGCAGGTTCCCGTTATGTTCTGTGTCTTTCCCAGGATACCTTACACCCAAGTAGAAATCACTCCCTGTCAGGCAGTTAGGGTTCCTTTTTTTGTTTCTTTTTCTGGTATTTTAATTATTGTATGTAATCCCTGGGTTCTTTTCTGGGTCACACAACATCTTCAACTGTGTGTGTGTATTGAGGGGGGTGATGAGAAGAAAGGAAGAGAAAAACTAAAAGAATGTTTGTCTAGTCAATCTTTTATGTATCCTTTTTTGAAATCATGGACATTTTGAATTATTTCCCTTAATATGTCTATTATTCTTCTATGTAAAGCAATGTTTGAAATCCTTTGATTGCCCCCTAAAAATCTGAGAGTGAAATTAAGACTCTCAGAGTACCTACCTGCTTGAAAGGAGATGTCACTGCAACTTTAGGATATGAATAATCCAGCCTGAAGGACAAATGAGAGGAGGAAAGAAAGAACTACACCAGGTTTGTAAAATCTGTATTCCAGCCCTGGCTTTGCTCTTTCTGGTGTGACCAGGATAAAACATAAGTTCTCTGAGCCTCCCGCAGCTAGTGTAAAAGGAAAGAATAACATCTGTCCTATCCCAGCATGTGGGCTTGCCATCAGTGTCAAAAATACAGTTACGTATGAGATCACTTTGTAAAGTGCTGTGCATGTTTCTACTTTTATTAAGGAAATACTTACTAAATGCCTTTTAAGCGTCAAGTTCTCTTTTTGGTACAATGTTGGGGTTTCTAAAGAGAGAGAGATCACAGAGGGGCCAGAGTGATATGCTTAGGAGTGGCTGGAACTTCTTGAAAATCAGAAGCCTGGAGAAATGTAAATGAAGAGTGGGATAGGGATAGGGAATCCAGGTTTGAAAAACAGAGCTAGCGTCCCTGAGGATTGGAGAGAATGCTGGTGAACCGTGCCGTGTGATTGGAGAAAGAGCTTATTCAGGGCTCTCTCTCCACTAACCACTGTTGCACACATTTCGTACTCTTTAACCGAGTGTATCTACTTGAAGCTACAGGCTCTTCAAGCTCCAGAAAGGCAGTATGGCATATCCTTTTCTTACTTAACTTAATCAAAGTTAATTGTTTCATTTTTTTTTTCCATTTAGAAACTGGTTTTGTAATTTCAGTGTGATGTGAGATACACACTTTCATCATTAAATCCTCTGCGTTTGTGTGCAGGGCTGGTAACTGGTTAAACCGCACTGCTGCCTCACTAATGCTTTCAGAGTTGAAGTCAGTCAGACACGCTTCTATCATAACCAAATTTTTGGATTCCACAATACTGTCAGAGTAGTATCTCCCTAGGGAGGATTTCTATCTCCGGAACTAACCTCCCACTTTATTTTGACAAAACCCATCACTCATGTGTTTATGCACTCATTCATCTGATTGTGTGGGAAGGTTGACAAATCCAGGCCCAGGGAACAGAACTGAGAATCCTTTTTATATTCTCAAATGCAATCTGAGCATTCCAAAATAATGAAATGGTTAGCATAATTATTTTCATGAGTTGGATAAGTAAAGGAGAGGTTCAAAATCAAGACATTCTGTATACATTGAAGATCAGCTTTAGCTTCTTTTGAATTATAAAATTGGTCTAAAAAGAGAGAGGCACATTCAAGGGTTGCTAGTATATAAAAATGCATAAAAACTTTAAAAAAACCACTTGCCTTTGAAACCCCGTCTACATGGTAGTAATATTCCTCTGGCTACATACTCAAAATTTCACTAGTGTAGACTCTTTTGGACTCTGTATCCTTATTCTGTAATCCAAATCTTTTGTGTATTGTGGAGTTGGCAAAGCTGTCTTCTCTCTGTCCCACTGTAGAACTCTCTCCACTTGTCAGGAATCGAGAAACTGGGGACTGAAAGGGTAGGACTGGGAATGGTTGGTCAAACTCAAGAGCAAACTGGGAGAAGTTATAAAATGGGATCACCTTTAAGAGTACCAAAACATTTAGCTCAGTGGTGAAGAGCTGAGAGAATTTATCACTGGATTAGCAATGGACTATTAATTGTTGAGTAAGATCACTTAGCTTCTCTGGTCCTCTTCTTGCTGTGCAGAAAAATCATTATCTTTCAAAAGGCAATTTATGTTTTCAAAATATTGGTTGTGATGAAATTTGCAACCACGAAGCCTGAAATTATAATGAATCAAAATCTATGTGTTTGTTAATTCATGGGATATATTAATGTTTCAATTTGATTATGCTCTGTTTTGTTATTACATGTATTTCATTAAGCAGGAATCACCAGAGTGTAAAAAGTCTTGATCTTTGCAAAAAAAATATTTAGGTTATATACATGTTTAATTGAGTGGCTTAAATATCCTTTCTTTAGGTTGGGGTTAAGATGGCGGAGGAGTAGGGGACACCTTTTTCAGCCGGTCCCCTGAGTTGAGCTGGATAGGTAA